>NW_017678181.1:0-7808 GCF_001879085.1 Nicotiana attenuata
ATAAGGCCACTACGGCCTATACAACTCAAAATATGCGGAAGTCTACAACTAAATCCCGAAAAACTCGGAAACTCACGGGAAACATAGGCTAATAGAATGTAGTAAACTGCTCTACACCAGAATGTCTAAACAACATGAAAGGAAAGAAAAGGAACTATCTGCTAAAGCCAGAATAGAGTAGAGACTCCTGGTCTGCGAACGTAGCAGATATACCTCAAGTCTCAGCTAGGACTCTCCACCACGAGGATGATACGTCTGGGAGGAAGTACCTGGATCTGCACATGAAAAACATGCGCAGGAAGGGCATGAGTACACCACAGCGGTACTCAGCAAGTGCCAAGCCTAACCTCGGTTGGGTAGTGACGAGGGAGGTCAGGGACCTACTGAGATAACATAATAAATAATGAGATAACAGAAATAGTCTAAATGAAGTCTACAGCGAGAATCTAAACCAGGTCAATAAGGAAGAACAGTAATAGAAAGCAAATGTAACAATACACGGAAAACTGCCCTCACAAGGAATAGTAGCCGGGGGATCTCTTGGTATCCCGAGGATCTCTTGGCATCCTCATCATCAATACTAGGGATCTCTCGGTATCCCGAGGATCTGTTAGTATCCTCAATAAGTAAGTGCAGGGATCTCTTGGTATCCTCAATAAGTAAACCGGGGATCTCTTAGTATCCCAATATATATGTAGAAACACATGTGCCAGGGATCTCTTGGTATCCCGCACCCTCAGTCCAGAATATCTCAAGTACAGAGGGATCTCCCGGGAAGCCGTCCCGTAGTCCCAAATTAAACACACAACAACAACGATTCCTATAAATCTCGGAACAATGCTAAAAATCAGGACACGAAGTAGTAAATTATAGCCTAACATGCTTCACAGAGTACAAATAGCACAGTTAAAGCAAATAAGTAGGTAAGCCAGCTAAACATGAGTCTCTAAGCTAGCACAGGTACAAACTTGCAGTTAAAATGAACAAGTAAACAAGAAAGCTCAATTTAAATACTTCAAATAGAAACGGATTTACAACAATTAGCTCAAGTACGCGCTCGTCACCTCACGTACGGGGCATTCAAATATTCAAGATCATATCCTAAGGGGAAAAGGTCCCCCACACAAAGTTAGACAAGCCACTTACCTCGAACCGGCTCAATATCAACTAGAAGTCGCGTTCTTGCCACGAGTGTCCGACTCCAAATGGCTCAAATCTATTCAATTCAATTACACATTGTAAATAACATCGCAAACACCTGGTTTTGCTAATAAATTCAAAGCTACGACGTAAAATTAGGTGAAATAACCAAAATTCCCTCCAGGCCAACGCCCCGAAATCGAATAATTTCCACATTTTTAAAACCCTCGTACTCTCACGAGTCTAACCATATAAAAATCTCCCAAATCGGAGGTCAAATGCCCACTCAAAACTCAATAGTTTAGGCAATGAAGTTTTACCCCAAATTATTAAATTTTGATCCTAAATTCGAATTCTAATGATGTATTTAACTATATAATGATGAAATATAACATGAAGGAACCAAAGAAACGTTACCCAGTGATCTTCACTTCAAATCCCACTCAAAATCGCCTTAAACCGAGCTCTCAATTGATTTTTGTAACTTATGAACTCAAACCCTCGAAATTTCTATTTCTGCCAGGGATTTCCGCTTCTGCGGACAAGGGACAGCTTTTGCGGTCCCGCTTATGCGGAAAACGAGTCGCTTCTGCGACTCTCACTAAAGAGCCAATGTCCGCTTCTGCGGACCATTAACCGCTTATGCGGTTCCGATTCTGCAGTTCTAATAAAAGTCCAAGTTTCCGCATCTGCGGTTCTATTTCTCGCAGATGCGAGGCCGCTCCTGCGGAATTTCCTCCGCATCTGCGGTACCTGAAAAACTCTGCCCAAACCCGCTCCTGCGATGACCAGGCCGCTTCTGCGGCTCCTCTTCTGCGGTCCCCAAGCCGCAGAAGCGGAAAGATACCAGAAGCAGCAGTGCTGCTATTTCTCAACTTTCAAAACTCTTCCGTTAACCACCCGAAATCATCCCGAGGCCCCCGGGACGTCAACCAAAAGTACCAATACCACCTAATACCTTACTCAAACTTTTACCAATCCTGAAAACACCTTAACAACACCGGAAACCCGAATTAATCAAAGATTCAAGCCTAAGAACTTCAAATTTCCAACCAAACACGCTTTCGATCAAAAACCTACCCGAACCTCGTCCGAATAACCTGAAATTTTGCACACACATCCCAAATGACATGACGGAACTACTGCAACTTCCAGAATTCCAATCCGACCCTCGGATCAAAAACTCACTATCGGACCGGAAACTTCAAAAATTCAAACTTCGGCATTTCAAGCCTAAATGAGCTACGAGCCTCCAAAATACATTCCGAACACGCTCCCAACCCCGAAATTACCTAACGGAGCTAATGGAACCATCGGATTTCCATTCCGAGGTCGTGTTCACATTGTTCTGATTACGGACCATTTTTCAACTCTTAAGCTCTCATTTAGGGACTAAGTGTCCCAAAACTCTCCAAAACTCAACACCGAACGTCCCGGCAAAACCAAAATAGCAGAATTGAACTTAGGGGAAACAGTTAATGGGGGATCGGGGCGAAATATCCAAAAACGACCGGCCGGGTTGTTACAGCAGGAAGAAGGTTAGTAACGACCGTCTCTCTCTCTCTCTCTCTCTCTCTCTCTAACATCTCTCTCTAATACGCAACCCCCACCCCTTTTTGCTACTACCGCCGGCTCCCAACAGGAGATCCACCATAGCGGAGAACATGTAAGTCCTCCCCCTTCTTCTTTCCTCCCCTCTTCTCCCATGTCTTCTTCTTCGTCTCTTATGATCTATTTTCCCCCTTCTTCCCGTCTAAGCTATCTTTTCCCTTCTTCTACTTCCCTTTTCTTCCTCATCCCTTATCCCTCTTCTCTTCTACCCCCATCTCCTTTTTCTTTGGCCATGTCTCACTGCCCTAGTAGCAGCTGCAAAAGACGGCGGCACCCTCTACCTTTTCTCCCACCCCTTTCTTTTTCATTGTTCTTCGGAGTTCTAGCCCTTATAGCGGCAGCAGAGGATTTGTATAGTGGTCCTTTTTTGGCAACCCGTGGGAGGCGCATAAAGCTCACACTCGGGCAGAAAGAGGCGGGGCGTGGTGTGTGGGAACTTCTAGATTTTAGTTTCTGTTGGTCCTGTTACATTGTCTATGCATCCTTGACAAGAGTCGAAACCCATCCATCCCCATTTTCACTCTCCAAGGAGTGGCAACATCTTCCTCGGCACCCCGTTTTCACTCCAGGTTCTATTGTTCTGGCTTTAAAATTTGTTATTACACTTGTTGGTACTTTTTTGGCTCCCTTTTATCCTTGACTATTGTATTTACTTCGACTTGCTTACATTTTCTGTGCCATTAGATGAGTCATTTGTATCTCATGCGTGCGTAAAAGTTTTTAGCCTATACATAAACTTTGATTCATTGTCAGCATTAATAGCAGTTGTAGTTTAGTTACTCTTTAGCATAGTTCTTTGCTTGTGTATTGGCTACATTGAGCGATGGTAGAGTAAGGTCATATCCTGAGGTGGGACCGGGGGCAGGGCAAGGGTAGGGGATACGCTACGCTGAGGGTGGGTTCCTAGAACATAGGTACATTGACGAGTAAGTCTATAGAGTTAGGGAAGATTCTTCAAAGGAGGGAGATTAATATAGTGTGTGTCCATGAGACTATATGGGTAGGTACGAATGTCCGGGATGTTAACAAGTTCAAACTGTGGTATTCAGGTGGTGCTAAGGGAAATAACATCGTAGGTATTTTAGTTGATAGGGATCTCAGGGAGCTAGTGGTGGGTGTTAGGAGGGTGAATGATAGGTTTATAGGAGTATTATGCTAGTAGTTGGTGGGTTCAATTTAAACGTGATTTGTACTTACGCGCCTCAAGTGGGCCTAGACCGGGAGGCCAAAAGACACTTCTGGGAAGATTTGGATAAGGTTGTGTATGGTATTACGCACATCGAGAACCTTTTCATATAAGGTGATTTTATTGGCCATGTTGGGAGACTGCTAGGGGTTATAATGGGGCGCATGGCAGGTTTGGTTTTGGAGATAGCAAGGAGGGAGTAACCTTGCTATTGGATTTTGCTGGAACTTTTGACTTGGTGGTATCTAACACATGTTTTCAGAAGAGGGAGGACCACTTGGTCACTTCTCGGAGTAAGGTGTCCAAGACTCAGATTGATAATCTTCTCTTCAGGAGTTGTGATAGGGGTCTTTGCACTGATTGCAAGGTCATCCCGAGTGAGTGTCTATCGGCGTAACATAGGCTCTTAATAATGGACTTGGAGATCAAAAGAGAAATAAAGAAGAGAGCGGTGTACGGTTAGCCTAAGATCAAGTGGTGAACTTGAGTAGGACAAAGCTTTGGAGTTGGGGGCGAAGTTGTTGGTTATGGGGGCCTGGAGGAGTAATGGGGACATGAGTAGTGTCACGACCCAATTTCCATACCCGTCGTGATGGCGCCTCTCGTGAAGACAAGGCCAGCCAACTAACCCAATCCGTTTCTTTAACAATTATTAAACATAAATGTATAGATAAATATAGCTTAACGACAATAATAACCAGTATGTACAACCCAACACAACCCGACCGGGGTGTCACAAGTCACGAGCATCTAAAGAAACCTAAACACAACTACAAGGCCAATAATAATATATAAGGAAAAATCCTGGAAATCAAAAGACAACATCCGGTGCCGCGAACGCTGGCGGTCACCTTACTCAGCTACAATAGCCATACCTTCAATCAGCTAATAACCCGCTACCGGGTGAACAATACCTGCAACTGCACGCGAGGTGCAGGGAGTAAAGTGAGTACTTCCAACTCAGTGGTAATAAGAGTAAATAATAATTGAGAGGCAAGAAATCACGTAAGAGCACTCCATCATGCTATATAGGACAGTACCACTCTTTGAGAAAACAGTAAAACCGTGAAAATCCTTTAGAAAATATCTGGCTCAGTTTAAAAACCTCTTTTGAAAATATCCTTTTACAACAGTCAAGCAAATGCATGCGTATTCAGATAATGCAAGTCCGCACATAAGTCAGCCCCTCGGGCACAGCACTCCACAAATAGTTAACACCAGGGCGTCTGGTAAACAGTACAAGCAATAGCATGGATGCCAATGATGTGAGAGTGCTAAATGTCACGACACGTAGTACAAACAGGAACTAATGCATGAATGCAATGCAATGCACATGACCGCTGCGGCGCGCAGCCCGATCCATTTGGGTACCCGCGCTCACTGTGGGGGTTCAGACTCCGGAGGGGCTCCTACAGCCCAAGCGCAATATCATCATAGTATCGCTGCGGCGTGCAGCCCGATCCATCCTCAGTCCAAAACATGCAAATGAGCCACTCGGGCAATGTCAAGTAATAGCTTTTAACTCAAAACGTCAGAAAAATGCAATTTAAGTCTTTAAACTTTAACAACATGACTGCACATTTCAAACAGGGTTTAACTCAGGACTGAAATCATTTAATATGCTAAGTGTCATGAAAACAGTGATAATAATCCCTAAAGGATTCAAACAATTGGCACGAAGCCCAGAACATGGCAATCAACCTAAATCACGATAGCATCAAGTAGGTTTTAGTCAATTACGCAGTAAAATCAACAACCGGGACGGACCAAGTCGCAATCGCCAATGGTGCTCTACCCCATGCTTATACCTGGCGTGCAAGTCACCACAATACATCACTATGATGTGCAAATCCGGGGTTTCAAACCCTCAGGATATCATTTACAAGTATTACTCACCTCGAACCGGTGAAATCCCTAGCTCGCGACGCCTTTGCCCCTCGAATCGGCCTCCACGCGCGTCGAATCTAACCAAAATTAGAGCGAATACATTATAATATGCCAAGGGAACAGTACCCAATCGAAAACAATCGAAAATTAGCAAGAATCTCGAAACTAGCAAAACCCGAGCCCCGGGCCCGCTTCTCGAAAAATTACGAAATTCACATTAGCGGATTCCTCGTCTCGCCACGAGTCCATACATACCAAGAACTCCCAAATCCGAGCTCAAATGACCTATCAAATCCCAATTTGAAATATCAAAATCCCAACCCTAGTTCATCAATTTAAGGCTTAATTCCATGAATTTCTAGGTTAATTTCACATACTAATCATGTTTTAGGTTCAGAAATCTTACCTCCATTAATTACCCGTCGAAATCCCCTTCAATTCCGTCCAATAGCTCTCAATCTCGCTTAAAAATGGTGGAAATAACATAGGCTTCGCGGAACAAAAATGAATATAAAACCCTTCTGGCTCCAGGGGTTTTCGCTTCTGCGGTCCCCACACCCGCTTTCGCGATACCGCTTCTGCGGAATTTCATTAAAAAACCAAGTCCGTTTCTGCGACGTATTCTCCGCTTTTGCGGAACTCCATCTATAGACCAAGATCGCTTCTGCGATCGCCCGTC
Source organism: Nicotiana attenuata (assembly GCF_001879085.1). Lineage (NCBI taxonomy): Eukaryota > Viridiplantae > Streptophyta > Magnoliopsida > Solanales > Solanaceae > Nicotiana > Nicotiana attenuata. Next base: position 6,504 of record NW_017678181.1, read on the forward strand.
CGCTTCTGCGGACTCGCTTCTGCGAAAAAGGTTCCGCTTCTGCGGAACTCCCTACTCAGCTCTTGACCGCTTTTGCGACCACCATTACGCTTCTGCGGTGAACCGCTTCTTGCGGTCCAATTTTCCGAGACAGCGAAATATATCAGTTATTACCAGCCTATAAACCATGCCAATATCTAACTCCAATTCATCCTGATAGCCATCCGGAATCGCCCCGAGCCCCCGGACCTCAACAAAAAAACACCAACATATCCCATAACATCGTTCAAACTTGTTCCAATCATCAAAGTCACTATCGCCAATAACGTTAAAACCATCAATTCTAATCGAGATTCAAGACTAAGTCTTTCTTAAGAATTTCCGAAAGTCAGATTTCGAAAAATCCAAAAATCTCGACCAAAACGATTGTCGAATGACCTGAAATTTGCACACAATATTCCAAAATCACTTACAGAATCTACAACAACTCTCAGAATTCCATTTCGAACCCTGGGATCAAATCTCACATATCAACCGGAATTCGCCAAAATGCTAAACCTCCGCCAATTCAAGCCTAATTCTAACTGACTCCAAATCCAATTCAGATTACTCCCAAGTCACAAATAATATCTCCGAAGCTACGGCAAATCATCGGAAATCACATCCGAACCTTTCGAAACTCATAAGCTCAACTCCGGGTTTGACTTTTCCAATTTAAGCCTTCCTAAAGAGACTAAGTGCCTCATTTTCCTATCACAAATAACCCAATTCAATTCAACTCTAACTCACTCGCTTGCCTGTAATGAAGAACATGGAGAGAGCAATAAATGAGGCAAAACGGGGTAGGCTAATACATGATCGATCGGGGTTCTCGGGTCGTATACATCCTCCCCAACTCTAAGCAAATACGCTTGTCCTCGAGCGTTATCCAGACGTTGTTCTAAAACCTAATCTAACCTTTCGCCTGCGAATAACTTTACCAAGCATTACTGTACCCGGGGATGATCCCACGTCACCCACCCTATATACATAGGTGTCCGACAAATACACTTAGTTTGAAATTTCCACCAGTCCATCTAACCAATAAATTCGTTAGAGTCCACATTGCACTTTCCGAAATCATACACAAGAATCAGGACCTCACCCATCCATATACCTCAGTACATAGGGCCCGACAACCGTGTAAATAACCTGCCAACCTGCGACCTTCGGTGCAAATCCAATATGATGTACTACATAATCCAAACACTTCGAAACGATAACTTTTATTGCAGAGATGCCCATAACAACCAAATACGGCAGAAAACCTCTCAAATCTCTCCTCCT
>NW_017678181.1:8747-18902 GCF_001879085.1 Nicotiana attenuata
CCGTTGTAAGCTACAAAACTCAAACACAACTGAGGTTCCCCCTCAACTTCCACTATGAATCTCGATAGCACCGCACTACATCGTGACCCACAGTCCGAAAAATCATAACGCCTCACCGCACAGAAAAAGAAACAACTCATAGATCTTCCCAAATCACCAACCAGTTCAAGAACAATCGAATCAACCAATCCCTCAGCAATACAGCTCGGGGCTAACCAAGCTAACTCAAGCTAAATACGTAGCCACATTGGCCTGCCAACGAACTCAATACCAGGAAGCCTGAAGCTGCTCCTTCTACTACTATGACTCCTGCCAGAGCCGTACAATACGGTGCCCGGCACCAAATAAATACCGAAATCCACAATCTCACCCGGCGACATGCCCGGCCACAAGAAACGCATCCGAAAAAGTCCCTCAATACCGGAACTAAATCAATGGTAGAACCTCTGCACTGACATCCGCCACGAAGGCCCAATTAAGAAAAGCAATCCTTCCCAGCCGTCCGCTGGCCTTTGGAATGCAACACACTCTGCTATAACATAATCCGATGCACCTCGCCACGCGGCCTGTGGCATTTTCCGACATAGTCCATGGCACAGTAGTCTCGAATAACCCAACACTGAGACAACCAGTCTACATCTCAACATCATATCCAAAATCTAACATACCAACGAAGAAAGATCCGCTCGGGCCGCTAACGGTATCGATACATACGGTTTACAACCACTGCATAGCCGGAACATGAGAACTCCCAGTCTCCGACTCCGTATAGCACACGAATCACTGAACCTGATCCCAGATTCCACCGTATGAACACATATCACACTTCACGTACCCAATCATTCCACGAAAGATGTTCTAAAATTCCCCTGTGCCATCAACCACACTCAGATTTCAGCAGTCGATCAAGCATGAAACACCACCATACTAACGTAGCATCCTCAGCTTACATCACCTTGCCCTTTTTACTGAACATATACCCCCGTCAAATCACTAGAATAGCAATACCATTTCCTTAATCGTCTGAAGATCAATTCTTTAATCACCTGCAGCTGCCCGTGCTGCTTACGAATTAATGACTTTCCATTCTTAACTGAACTGAATCCTCGAACACGCAAATCTAAATTCTTCACCACATACCGCGTATACCATAACCCACTAGGATAACACGAGAACTCCATCTCCCTTTTTCCTAACCACCAACATCTATGTACTCCATTAGTCAAGAACTCTCCATTCAATCCCATCTAGAAGAGAAATCATTACACATTCCATGCTTCGCATGCCCATAGACTATATATACGTCTCTAAACCACGGTAACACTCATCAAGAACTCTCTTACAATTCCATTGCACAAGCTAAACTGCCAGGACTGAATCCTTCTACCCGAACCAAGCCAAGCAAGCTGTCAGAACTCAAGAGCCTTGCTGCACAATACCTGTAAAAGTCCATTACCTCGAACACATACGAAGAATTAATCATATCCTTACCATACTGATTCGGTCTACTATCAAGTCTTTCCCATCTATCTAATTTCCCTTTTGATTCATCGTCCACTTGATATTTCTCCCTCGTGTAGCATCGCAATGCCTCAATCCAAGCTTACCACACGAGACTCGGACATAAGACCACACTGTCTAAGACCCATAGGCCACTGAATACTCTCTCAATTGTTTCCCAGAAATACCACATTCCCGAATACTTTACTCTGAAGAACTTTCTGCGAGTTTAAATTCGCTTCCTTTACTTTCCAGGTACCGACAAATAGGATCCCATGATCAACATAAAAATACCACAAGTCTTGACATTTTCTATTGAAAGCACTGTCTTTAGTCACATACACAGCCTTAAAACACCTGAGTGTTACATGTAGATTCTTGAACACATTAAAACCTCTCGAGAGTCATTCGCTCTTATTCATCTACAACTTACCTGATTTAATGAACAGAACCACTCGTGCTTTATTGGCACTCCGATACCGTAAAATGAGACACGCATCCCAATACAACCAAGCAACTTCCTGCTCTATGCACCGAGCATTCTTCACCAACAACGACTCTAGACATTCCGTAATTCTCATACTCTATGGAACATAATATAACCTTTGTCGAAATTTTTGCTCATGCCATCCTCGGCTCAATTTCTGCAACTAGAACTGATTTGCCAGCATACCTCGAAACGGAACCAACATAACACATAACCTTGCGATCAGCTAATCAACAGCAACCTTCCCAACTTGGCTCAAAGCCATATATCAAGACATACTCGATAACCCATAATACTTTTACTCTAATGATGTCACAATATCATAGTGAGATTAAACTCAAATCATCTACAAGTTTTGTGAAAGCACAGATCATCTAGCACTGAAATCCTCTACAAATCTCGCATTCATCCCCATACCAGTTGAATCCACTCCCTTGAGCGACCCGAATTTATCAAATTTCAACACGTACTCTTCAATTACACATGAGATCTTTCTAGCATACACATAGGAACCATGCCACTTAAGAACACTCCGCAGGAGATAACCCACCTGCTTCACCTCAATTTAGTATTTCAGCACACCTTCCATCGACATACACATAACACAGTCATTTAGTCTTCCTGAGTCTGAACTCATATCGCCACACGTAATGCATTTCACTCCCCATCTAGGAGACACGAAAATATTCTTCACGCGCCCATAAATCGGACTACACATCAAATCACAACAGGAATCGAACACTTAACAGCTCATCTATTATTCAGCAGGCTCCTTCGTCACTACCAAGATCACATAGATACATCTCGCAGTACTAACATACTCATCACATGGATATCCAACCGCCATTCCGGCTAATAAGGACAATACTGAACATATAAGTTCAAAACACTTGCTCACACAATCAGCACCTCAGTGCTTAAGCCATAGGCAAAGATCCGGCCTCAAGTCCTCCAGACTGGCCCAACATCAAACTCACGGAGATTATATCTCGCCCCTTGATCGGGGAATCACTAGCCATCAAGGCACATAAAGAACTGAGAGCTCGCCTGCGTATACAGACGTGTGGAAGGAATTTCAAGAGTTATATCTCAAGCTGAATCAAGTACGCACGATAAGAATTCCAAGAAAGTGAAATTTTCCTAAAAGGTTCTGTAGCCTCTCGAGGATAAATACAGACGTCTCCGTACCGATCCGCTAGACTCTACTAAACCTGCTCATGACTCGTGAGACCTAGTAACCTAGGCTCTGATACCAACTTGTCACGACCCAATTCCCATACCCGGTCGTGATGGCGCCTCTCGTGAAGACAAGGCCAGCCAACTAACCCAATCCATTTCTTTAACAATTATTAAACATAAATGTATAGATAAATATAGCTTAACGACAATAATAACCAGTATGTACAACCCAACACAACCCGACCGGGGTGTCACAAGTCACAAGCATCTAAGAAGTAGGAACACAACAATAGGGTCATATATATATATATATATATATATATATATATAAAATGAAATCTGGAATCCAAAAGATGAAGTACGGCGCCGCGAATGCTGGCGGTCACCTTGCTCAGCTACATTAGCCATACCTTCAATCAGCTAATAACCCGCTACCGGGTGAACAATACCTGCAACTGCACGCGAGGTGCAGGGAGTAAAGTGAGTACTTCCAACTCAGTGGTAATAAGAGTAAATAATAATAACTGAGAGGCAAGAAATCACGTAAGAGCACTCCATCATGCTATATAGGACAGTACCACTCTTTGAGAAAACAGTAAAACCGTGAAAATCCTTTAGAAAATATCTGGCTCAGTTTAAAACCTCTTTTGAAAACATCCTTTTCCAACAGTCAAGCAAACGAACGCGTAATCAGATAGTGCAAGTCCGCACATAAGACAGCCCATCGGGCACAACACTCCACAAACAGTTAACACCAGGGCATCTGGTAAACAGTACAAGCAATAGCATGGATGCCAATGATATGAGAGTGCTAAATGTCATGACACATAGTACAAACAGGAACCAATGCATGAATGCAATGCAATGCATATGACCGCTGCGGCGCGCAGCCCGATCCATTTGGGTACCCGCGCTCACTGTGGGGGTTCAGACTCCGGAGGGGCTCCTACAGCCCAAGCGCAATATCATCATGGTTTAACTCAGGACTAAAATTATTTAATATGCTGAGTGTCATGAAAACAATGATAATAATCCCTAAAGGATTCAAATAATCGGCACGAAGCCCAAAACATGGCAATCAACCCAAATCACGATAGCATCAAGTAGGTTTCAGTCAATTACGCAGTAAAATCAACAACCGGGATGGACCAAGTCGCAATCCCCAACGGTGCTCTACCCCACGCTCATACCTGGCGTGCAAGTCACCACAATACAGCACTATGATGTGCAAATCCGGGGTTTCAAACCCTCAGGATATCATTTACAAGTATTACTCACCTCGAACCGGTGAAATCTCTAGCTCTCGACGCCTTTGCCCCTCGAATCGGCCTCCACGCGCGCCGAATCTAACCAAAATCAGAGCGAATACATTATAATATGCCAAGGGAACAATACCCAATCGAAAACAATCAAAAATTAGCAAGAATCTCGAAACTAGCAAAACCCGAGCCCCGGGCCCGCTTCTCAAAAAATTACGAAATTCACATTACCGGATTCCTCGTCTCGCCACGAGTCCATACATACCAAGAACTCCCAAATCCGAGCTCAAATGACCTATCAAATCCCAATTTGAAATATCAAAATACCAAACCCTAGTTCATCAATTTAAGGCTTAATTCCATGAATTTCTAGGTTAATTTCACATACTAATCATGTTTTAGGTTCAGAAATCTTACCTCCATTAATTACCCGTCGAAATCCCCCTTCAATTCCGTCCAATAGCTCTCAAGCTCGCTTAAAAAAGGTGGAAATAACATAGGCTTCGCGGAACAAAAATGAATATAAAACCCTTCTGGCTCCAGGGGTTTCCGCTTCTGCGGTCCCCACACCCGCTTCCGCGATACCGCTTCTGCGCTCATTTCCCGCTTCTGCGGAATTTCACTAAAAAACCAAGTCCGCTTCTGCGACGTATTCTCCGCTTTTGCGGAACTCCATCTATAGACCAAGATCGCTTCTGCGATCGCCCGTCCGCTTCTGCGGACTCGCTTCTGCGAAAAAGGTTCCGCTTCTGGGAACTACCCTACTCAGCTCTTGACCGCTTTTGCGACCACCATTACGCTTCTGCGGAACCGCTTCTGCGGTCCATTTCCGCAGAAGCGAAAATATCAGATACCAGCTATAACCTGCAATTCCTCAACTCCAATTTCATCCCGATAGCCATCCGGAATCACCCCGAGGCCCCCGGGACCTCAACCAAAAACACCAACATATCCCATAACATCATTCAAACTTGTTCCAATCATCAAAGCACATCGAACAACGCTAAAATCATCAATTCACATCGGATTCAAGCCTAAGTTCTTCAAGAACTTCCGAAATGCGTTTTCGATCAAAAACCCAACCAAGCGACGTCCGAATGACCTGAAATTTTACACACATATCCAAAATCACCTAACGGAGCTACAGCAACTCTCGGAATTCCATTCCGACCCTCGGATCAAAATCTCACCTATCAACCGGAATTCGCCAAAATACTAACTTCGCCAATTCAAGCCTAATTCTACACCGGACCTCCAAAATCAATTCCGATCGCACTCCTAAGTCACAAATCATTTCCCGAAGCTAACCGAATCACCGGAAATCACATCCGAGCCTTCTAACTCATAAGTGAACGTCCGGTTGACTTTTCCAACTTAGGCCTTCCTTAAAGAGACTAAGTGTCTCATTTCTTATCAAAACCAATCCAAATCAACTCTAACACACCACATACCGATAACGAAACATAAAGAAGCATAAAATGGGAGAAACGAAGCAGTAACACATGAGACGACGGGTCGGGTCGTCACATCCTCCCCAACTTAAACCAACGCTCGTCCTCGAGCGTACCCAGAGTTGTACTAGAAGCAACCCAATAGGTGAATGACCTTACCAAACATATACCCGGGGTGATCCCTCGTCACCCTACCTCGCATAGGTCCGATAACACAATATAGCTGAAATTTCACAGTCCATCTAAACCATAAACCGTAGAACCACATTGCACTTTCCGAAATCATACACAAGATCAGAACTTCACATCTATACCCAGAATAAACCCGTACCAACTGTAATAACCCATACCTGCAACCTCAGGTGAAATCGTATGATATACCACATAATCCAAACACTCGAAACGGTAGCCTCTATTCACAGCAGTCGCCCACAACAACCAAATACCGGTAGAAAACCTATTATCAACTAAGGTCCTATTCCAACACTTTCATATACTGCCAACGATAAATGAAACATGCTATAAATCGTAACCATTTCTCATATCAACCATCCATGAAGCCGCTTCCCCTTTGACTAATACCACAGCAGATTTCCGGGCTGAACCTCGATATTATCCTTCTAACAAGCTGAAATCAAATCTGTCCGTATTCATTAATGACTCCAACGATCACCTCGAATCCAACACACCACTCTGGTGACATGACACCTCAATGCAGGCCTAAGCCACAACTTGCATAATACACGCACCAATGAGGAACGGTCTGAACATACCCAAATCAGGACAAATGACTCAACCGAAAGAGTTGTACCTCAAGCTCATCAACACCATTACAACACAAGGCTGAGACCCCGTCTCACATCATAGAAATAGAATACCTGAATCTACCCCAAAAGGTCATATCTCCATGTAGCCTCGCTACAATGCGCGATCCTGTCCAAACACTGCTGCACATGAAACACCTCAAGTCACTATGCTCGAAATAGACAGCCACGCACAATTTGATGTCTGGAACCCAAGCAATTTATTACACCCACGGTGAAACAGATAACATACGACACGCAACCCGATAGGTCATAACCAACACTCCATTTACCGAGCAACACTCAATTACTCTTCCCGCTTGACTTTCTCTATGAATCCTCAATAGAACCGCACCACATGTGCCCATATCCAACAAATCATGACGTCTCAACACACCAAAAAGCAACTCATAGCTCTCCTTAGATCACTAGCAAGCTCAATAACGATCAAATCAACCTACCCCTCATCAACATAATTCGGGGCCAACCAAGCTAACTCAAGATAAAAAAAACATAGCCACATCGGCGTGCCCACGAACTCAACACCAAGAAGCCTGAAGCTGCTCCTTCCACTACTATAAATCCTGCCGGAGCCTTACGATACGGTGCCCGGCACCAAATCAATACCGAATCCCCAATCTCGCCCAGCGACATGCCCGACCACAAGAAACGCATCCGAAAAAGTCATCAATACCGGAACTGAATCAATGGTAGAAACCTCTGCACTGACATCCATCACGAATGCCCCATTAAGAAAAGCAATCCTTCTCAGCTGTCTGCTGCATCTTTTGAAGTACATACCACTCTGCAAGAACATAATACAATGCACATTGCCGCTCAACCCGTGGCATTTCCGGCCTAGCCCATAGCACAATAGTCTAGAATAACCCAACACTGAGATAACCAGCCTACAATCCAATATCATATCCAAAATTTGGCATACCAAGCAAAGGAAGATCCACTCGGACCTCTAATTCCCAATAACCGCTAGACGGTGCCGATGCACACGATTTACAACAACTGCTTAGACTGAACACGAGAACTCCTAGTCTCCAACTCCATATAGCACACAAATCACTATATCTGATCCCAAATTGCGCCGTACGAATACATATCACACCTCAAGTACCCAATCATCCCACGAAAGGTATTCTAAAGTTTCCCTGTGCCATCAAACAAACTCAGATATCAACAGTCGATCCCAAATGCCGCAACACTACCGAAGTATTATCAGTTTACATCACATTGCCCTTTTTCTGTAACATATACCCCCGTCGAATCGCTATGGTTGGCAATACCATTTTTCTTAATCATTTGAAGATCGATTCTTTAATCACCTGCAGCTGCCCGTGCTGCTTAAGAATTTAATGACTTTCCATTATGAACAGAACCGTAACCTTACACACACAAATCCCAATCCTCCACCACATATCGCATATACCATACCACACTAGTATAACATGAGAACTCCATCTCCCTTCCTAACCACAAACATCTACGTAGGGGTGTACAAGCCAAACCGTCAAGCCAAACCGAATCGACGAACCAAGTCAAACCGAAGAAAAAAACCGACTTGTGGTTTGGTTTGGTTGGTTTGGTGTTGGAAAATAAAAAACCGAACACTTTTGGTTTGGTTTGGTATTAATAAAAATTAAGTCAAACCGAATCTAAACCAAACCGACATAATATATATATATATATTTTATACATAAAAAATAATCATTAAATCAAATTTGTAAATATTTTCTAAATTATTTTATAGTTTTTAATATCTTGAGATATTATTTCTATGTGGGCTTGTAAATTTACTGTCCACTTAATAGATTCTAAATTCTAACTACACAACCTAAATTTGAAGCCCAAACTAAAACCCAAATAGTGAAAACCCAAATGTATTCACTCTTCCGTATATTTCCATCTACCAACTCCAAAATCAAAAAAAAACCCTAATAGTGAAAACCCTTCGCCGCTAGGTTCATTCTTTGCAATTCCGAGCCACTGTTCAAGTTTGTAATCACATAGTTGTCTTACTGCTCGATTACAATTTTGTAAGCTAAAGTATTTGATTAAACCAATTATGTTATTTTGTCCCTTTAAATTTGGGTATAATTGTTATCTTAGATTGTGAACAGTGTATAAACATTCCTGCAGAACCTGGGATACTAAATGGGAGGTGGTAATTAAAACTTACTAGGTGTTGTTTTATATAGGAGTAGTTGATTACAGAGTACATATTTACTGAAATTTGGGTTCCAATGCAAGCTCTGGCCATTGGGCTTCAGTAGCATTGACGAGGCATCTTGTGATCTCTTTTTGCAGTAGTAGAACAACTCTTAAAATATTGTGAATGGTATGCTTGGTTAAATTTGGGTCCTGAAATATTGCACTTACATCTTGTCACTGCTTAATGTTAAAGGTTCTCTAAGAAGTAACCTGAATTTGAGAAGCCTCCGAACTTCTCTTTTTCTCATTTATTTTTCTTTAAATTTCAGAAAGTAATTCAAATATTTTATTATGTGTAGAGACTCTCTTTGTAGATGGAAACTACCACTGGAACAGATGTGGAGATGATTGTCAATGATCCTCTGAATGTCCGGTGGCACCTCAAAAGAAAGGTAAAAGCACTCCTCATACACGCACTCCTCCTAAAAAGCAAAAAAGGACAAATCCTTCGGATCCTGATTCTAAGCTTGGTAATACTGGAAGAGAAACATCTGAGATTTGGAATCACTTTACAAAATTTTTTGATAAAGGAGGCAAACGTAGAGCAAAATGCAATTATTGTGTAAAACACTTTGCTTCCGAGACCAAGTCTAATGAAACTTCTACTTTGTGGAATCATTTAAATTTGAAGTGTCTTAAATCTCCTTTTAGATTTTTTGATAGGAAGCAATCAACATTGAAACTTACACCTATCCAAGAAGGGGGACAAGAAACTAGTAAAAGTTCTATTGAAAGGGTGGTGTATAATGTGGAGGATATTAGGAGGGCAATTGCCGAATTTGTTATTATTGATGAGCAACCATTTAAAGTTGTTGAGGGAGAAGGATTTAAAAAGTTAATGTCTAAGGCTTTGCCTAATTTTGAATTACCTTCTCGTGTAACTGTGGCTAGAGATTGTTTGAAGATTTATCAAGAGGAGAAAGAAAAATTGAAAAAACTTATCAAGAACCAACATGTATGTCTTACTAGTGATACATGGTCATCACTCCAAAATTTTACTTATATGGTTGTCACCGCCCATTGGATTGATGATGAATGGAATATACAAAAGAAGATACTCAACTTTTTTCAAACACCAGATCATAAGGGAGAGACTATTGCTAAGGGTATTGAAGCTTGTTTGTTAGAGTGGGGTATTGAGAACTTGTTACGGTGACACTAGATAATGCAAGTGCGAATGATGCTGCTATTAAGCATTTGAAGGCACGTATTGATGACTGGAAAGGAGTAATATTGGGAAATGAGTTTTTACA
>NW_017678181.1:22843-23689 GCF_001879085.1 Nicotiana attenuata
CCAACACCACTGGACACATACCCCGCAAGCAAAATTCAAGAAACACAGAATGAAAAATGACTGAATATGAAAGGAGAAACACATAGGAGAACTATCAAATAAGCCCGATAGGCACAACTCTCTATCAGTACCAACCTACAAAGTAACACAACAAGAAAAGATTAAAGCATATGAACAATTCACAAGGATCTCAAGAAGGAATTTCAAGAGTTTTATCTCAAGCTGAATCAAGTACGCACGATAAGAATTCCAAGAATGGGAAGTTTTCCTAAAGGTTCTGCAGCCTCTCGAGGATAAATACAGACGTCTTCGTACCGATCCGCGAGACTCAACTAAACCTGCTCATGACTTGTGAGACCTAGTAACCTAGGCTCAGATACCAACTTGTCACGACCCAATTCTCATACCCGGTCGTGATGGCGCCTCTCGTGAAGACAAGGCCAGCCAACTTACCCAAATCATTTCTTTAACAGTTACTAAACATAAGTGAATAGAATAATACAACTTAACGGCCATAATATAATCGGTATTTTCAACCTCACATAACCCGACCGGGGTGTCACAAGTCACGAGCATCTAAGAGGTAGGAACACGACTACAGGGTCATTTATATATAAAATGAAATCTGGAATCCAAAAGAAGTCCGGTGCCGCGAACGCTGGCGGTCACCTTGCTCAGCTACATTAGTATTACCTTCAGTCCGCTAATAACCCGCTACCGGGTAAACAATACCTACAACTGCACGCGAGGTGCAGGGAGTAAAGTGAGTACTTCCAACTCAGTGGTAATAAGAGTAAATAATAACTGAGAGACAAGAAATCACGTAAGAGCACTCCATCATGCTAT
>NW_017678182.1:0-751 GCF_001879085.1 Nicotiana attenuata
AAATATTTTTGGATTTTGAGAAGAAATTAAAGAAAATTTTTTTGGATTTTTTTTAAATTGGGGTCTCAAAGAAAGGCTTTCTAAAAAGGAAGTAAAGGAAAATATTTTTTGGATTTTTGAAAATTGGGGGCCGGAACCGATGAGGTTTGCCTACGTATTTCACATCCAGTGAGAATCAGACCCGCGTAGTTTGGTCAGTTTTGACACATTTGAAAAGGACATAGTATCGACTCTTTTTGAAATGACTCTCTTTCTTTTCCTCTTTTTTTTTGAAAAACTTTTGGCAGAGTTACGGGACATTTCCAAATATCGGGGATTTTTAGAACCGGGTTTTATTTCCTTCCCTACATCACTCTTGGTTTTTCTTTTGTCTTTATTTTCCCTAGCCGGTTCAGCATGCAGGTCCGAAACAAATAAATGTTCATATAGCACATATGATGCATCAGGATGGTCTCTTATTTCGGGGTTACACCCTGTCCTTAGACGGTACCCAACCCCTGTGTTGAGTTCCCCTAAGTCAAATGCTACATGATGACAAACAAGTCGACTCCTACTAGGGATCCGGCAATGAGGCTGTGTTTTTCTAGGTTTAAATCCTGGGGTTGTGTTCTAGACTTGGGTTACACGAGCGGACAACTGGGGCCGAAGAGGGGGCGATGTACCGGGAGCACTGAAGTCTACCCGGCCTTGTCGCTGGCCCAGCCTCGTTCTATTTGGTATAGTTTCTACAGAAAAAAGCGGGCCACGCGAA
>NW_017678182.1:5335-23681 GCF_001879085.1 Nicotiana attenuata
ATGAGACAAATTCTGGAGATTGTGGAATTTCAACAATGGGAACACTTGTTTGAAGAGAGAATGCCTTTGGTGTACGAAGATGCAGTACAAACTTTTTACGCATCTCTTTTCACTATTGAGGGGGATCACATTTGTGCGCTTGTAAATGGAGTAGACATTGTACTCGACGCTTCGATGTTGGGAAAAATTCTCAGAATTCCGTGTGAAGGTATGTCCTCGGTTAAGGGTGTCTGTAGAGTAAACTTTCGAAGAGCCATCATGAAAGAACAAGGTATTCAACACGGGGAACAGGTGCATAAGAAGGTCTTGCTTCCTGAGTACCAGCTTCTCTTTGAACTGGTCAATAAAGTGCTCTTACCTCGCTCTGAGAGGCGCTCTATTGCTACAAGATCGGACATGGTCCTGATGGAAGCGCTCGATGAGTTTGTTCCAATCAATTTGCCTGCAATCATGATAGACCATATGCAGAAAGTGGCAAATTTCAAGGGAGGAAATCAAGGGCTACCTTATGGCTTTCTCCTCACTCAGGTGTTCAGATTCTATAAGGTTCCCTTGGGGAATCCCAGAGTGGGCACACGCAAGCAGACCTTCTCTAAGACCACTCTAGAAGAATGTGAATGTATTGAAAAGGTTGGTGGAAGCATCTCGACCATCTCTCAGCTAATCAACACTCAAAATGTAGCCTCTGAGGAAATAAGAAGGCTGAGGGCTCAAAATGCTATACTGGAAACTCAGCTCAGTCAAGCAGTTAAAGGACCAGATTCTGCACATACGGAGATTATCCGATTGACAAAGAAAAATGAGAGACTTCAGGCTCAATTACTTGAAGAACAATTGTCTGCAAATGCTAGACTGGATCTGGTTCTTAAAACCATGGTTGTCTCTTCTTCCAAGCCTCATTCCTCTAGTACCCCCTAGGATCTTCCTTGTGTCAAGCTATTTTTACTCCAATCTCCCGTGGCTGCTGTTTTACTTTTGTTTGCATGTTTTTGTTATGATGGCATGTTGTACTTAACCATTACTGCTCCTCAATTACTCAGTCCAATGTAACCATTAATGAAACAGCTTCCTTTTCGTTGCTTGCACAAATCCTATGTTCCTTTGGCTTCTCTTTTCTGTCATGTTGTGCGCACATATGTGGCATGAGCTAGCTGTGTTGGACCATTTTATGCTTATTATCTACTGGTTCTCTTCTTTATTTTTATCCTTTTTAATGATGCCAAAAGGGGGAAGAAAGAAAGCTTATAGAAAGAAAGCTTATATTAAGGGGGAACTTAAGTGTGATGGAGCTTATATTAAGGGGGAACTTAAGTGTGATGGAGCTTATATTAAGGGGGAACTTAAGTGTAATGGAATGGAGCTCTTAGACTAAGGGGGAACTACTGGCATCTCATCTGGTTATTTTTGCTCTAAACAAATAGTGTCCATGCCTAAATTTGTCATCATCAAAAAGGGGGAAATTGATGGGTTGGTTTTCAGTATTTTATGGTATAATGATCTAACAAACTTGTCATGAAGAACCAGATAGAGCACCTGGCGCACAGGACATACAGTTCATGTAAATTGTTCAAAGGCTACCTCAGGCAGGACCACATGAACGAACACAACAGGGACCTGTTGACATGGTCGCTTAGGGTTCTCCGACAAAAGCACAAGTCAGTTACTGTACACATTCAAGATAAAGAGAAGCACAACAAGGACCTACTCCCTTGGGTTCTCTAACAAAAGTACAGGTCAAAATGCACAGCTGGAACGTAGCAGAAGAAAGTCCATCAAGCAACTGTTACCGAAGAGGAACACAACTAGGACCTGGTCCATTGACATGTCCTAAACCCGGTTCATTTGTATGTCCTGACAGAAGCACAAAATCCAGCTGGAATGCAACTGCTCAGAAGTGGATGTGCAGACTGTGCAGCAGTCACTTCTCTCTGAAAAGAAGTACACCAAGAGTTGACACCACTATCTAATTGTGATATCTTTTGTGATAAAACAACCTGGTGCAAGACACACCAGTTCTTATGCATTTAATGATATTCTCTCAAGCAAAAAGAAGTATTGATCTGGTAGTGAAGTCACTGGTGCGTCAAGAACAAGAAGACAACTCCACTTAGGATTAGTTTCTAGCAAAGTTGATTGTTTGTCCATAGTTGAGTTGTAATCTTGTTATTTTCTTTACATTGTAATTCCTATTTTGCTTTCTTAGAAGCACTATGTTAGGAACAAACCAAATCCATAAACTTTTGAGTTTGCGTTGTGACTAGGAATAGTCATAAGTTGAATCCTCTGTAACTAGGAGAGTTAGAGAGTGGCTTGTGGTGGTGCATCATAAGTTAGTTTGAAGTCTTTGCAAGGGAGTTTGCAAAGTGGCTTGTAATAGGTAGATTACAAGTTAGTTGAGTTTAAAGCCTACTGGTATAGGTCGTGGTTTTTTGATCCCCTTATGTGGGATTTTCCACGTAGAAAACCTCCGACCTCCTTTACATTCAGTCTTTACAGCTTTCAACATATCAGTCTCATAGAGGACCAGGTACTCTATAGGTTGGCGGACTCATACAGGCTAACACTTCCTTAACCTCAGCATTTGCTATAAATTCAATCAGCTCATTTCTGGCAAGCCTACCATCCATCTGAAGGACCATGTCCTTCCATCCCTGAGTTGCTAAAGCATCCACCAATCTAGTCATTCCTGGTTCCACCAGGTCCTTCAACAGTCTACCCTTTAAAATCTTCTTCTGCCAAACTTGGCAGGCTTATCCTGTTCCTTCTCAGAATCATTTTCTACTTCTTCTCCACTCCAGTCATCATCATTAGAAATTTTTGATTGTTTGTTTTTCACTGCAGATCTTGTTCTCCTGGCTTGTGTAGGTTCAACAACCTCATACATAAAGGAAGACTTCTTGGGGGAAGTCTTGGGATTTTTGGGCTTGGGGGTAGGAACCTCCACTGATGTACCCCTTTCTTGATAGACCAGTTCCATCTCCTCTTCCTCAACAGCCTCTGAGGATTCTGCAATCCTTCCCTTCCCTTTATCCATTTTCTTTTTCTTACTTGCATCTAAAGCCCTTTGTAGCTCAGCTTCACTCTGTTTCACCCCGCTTCTTGTGGCTCTATCCTTTGGCAATGAAGAGGCAGGAGGTGTTGGGGATGAAACCCTTCTTTTCATGGAAGGCTTAGGAACATTTGGGGCTTCTGTTGTGGAAGGTTTTCGTTTCTTTGGGTCATATCTTGACCCAACCTTTTTCAGCAGGTCTGCTAGGGTTTCTTCAGCAGATGAAAAAAGTTCCTCTCTTTGTGTGCTCAGATGAACCAACCCCTCAGCAGCTTCCCCAGAACCACTTCCCCCTGACTTCATGCCACTCTCTTCTACCCTTTCATGTTCAACCTCACAGATAGCAGGCACTACTCCCTTTCCAATTCCCCTCTCTTCACCACATACACCCTCTCTCTCCTTTTCTTTTTCAAATTTCTTTTTACCTCCACTCCTTCGTTTCTCAGGCAATTCAACATCCCTAATGGGTCCAACCAGAACAACCTAGTCTCTAAGTTGTCAGTCACAGATGAACTTACCTTAGAAAGGGATTCTTGAGTCTTTTCAGAATCAGAAGACCCATGTCCTTCCCCATCAGTAGCGGATTGATAGGATTCAGAATCAGAACTGGAGTCTGAGTTTTGAGCTTGGCTTGCTTTCACTTGGCTTGCTTTCAACCTTTCATTTAATGCCTTCCTCAGAGCCCCAGATGCTACAGTCTTTCGGGCAAGAATTTTCACCCTTCGTAGTCTAGGTTTTGGAGATGCACTGGGTGGAGTAGTTGAGGATGAATTTAAGGGAGATGGTGGTGGAGGAGTTCCAGGATTGTCTTGTGGGTTAGACATGATCGTTGGTTTCTTGAGAGAATATGGGAATTAGAGTTTTGGAGAAGGAGGCAAGTGAGGGTGAAGAAGAATTTTTGACGGTTTTGAATTATTAGGATGGCAGGGGAGGTGATGTGTATTTAAAGAGAGATACACATTTAATAAGTAACGGCAGCTTTTTAACATTGGTCAATTAGAGGTCTAATCAACCTGAAATTTCTGATTTGGAATGATCGCTTTATCTTCCCTAGATTTTAGGCAAAATTTTTGATTTTAGAGTTCTAGGCAAACGGAACTGGTTCAATGCTAATGGATAGAATTTTCTAGGAATTGAACAGTTATAGGACTTCTGCTCATGATTGAAATATTAATCTTTCTAATTGTGCAGAGCATAGAAAACATATCTTAGCTTTCATATGAACCCATACTGATGAACCAGGTTCTTCATTTAGAACTCTCTTGAACATGCCTCAAATGCCATAATAGAAAAAATTTGTAAGAGATCAGTGAGTCATATAAACACATGTCACAGGAGTATACTAATTAAAGTATGAAGTTGAGTAAGAATTAATCTAGATATTTACACAAGTTCAAAATTCCTAGCCAATTTTTTTTTTTCATTTTTCAATTTTTTTTTCATTGTGCATTCTGAGCTGGACCTATTAGGTGATCTTAATCATCCCTAATTCCAACCTGTTCAGCTTTCTCTACTCATTGCTTTAGTGAAGATGTCAGCAATTTGTTTATCAGTAGCACAAAATTTTATGGAGATCAATCCTTTCTCATAGTTATCTCTCAAGAAGTGGTGTCTAACATCTATGTGCTTAGTCCTCTTATGATGAACAGGGTTCTTTGTCATACTTATAGCACTAGTGTTATCATAGAATATAGGAATGCAACCAACTTCAATGCCAAAATCTACCAGCTGCTGTTTGATCCATAGCAATTGAGCACAACAAGATGCAGCAACAACATACTCAGCCTCAGCAGTGGATAAGGCCACTGAATTTTGCTTTTTAGTGGCCCATGATACAACACATGAACCAAGAAAGTGATCCATACCTGAGGTTCTTTTCCTATCCACAAGGAAACCTGCATAATCAGCATCAGCATATCATACTAGATTGAAATTACTACCTTTGGGATACCAAGGATACAGATCAGTGGTGCCTTTCAAATATCTTAGTATCCTCTTGACAACAGTGAAGTGAGACTCCTTTGGATTAGCCTGAAAGCGAGCCTGAAAGCGAGCACAAAGCCCCACCTGAAAACAATGTCAGGTCTGCTGGTAGTAAGATACAAGAGTGAACCAATCATACCCCTATACAACTTCTGATCAACTGATCAACCAGGTTCATCAATGTCTAATTTAGTGGCAGTTGCAATGGGGGTGTCTATTTCCTTTGATTCATCCATTTTAAACTTTTTGATAAGCTCTTTTGCATACTTCTGTTGATGGATCATGGTCCCATTTGGGATTTGTTTGATCTGTAAGCCTAAGAAAAAGTTAAGCTCACCCATCATACTGATTTCAAACTCACTCACCATTAATTTTGCAAAATCCTTACTTAGTTGTCAGTGGTGGCACCAAAGATTATGTCATCAACATATATTTGTACCACAAGGAGATCCTTACCTTTTCCCTTAAGAATAGGGTACTATCGATTTTACCTCTTCTGTAGCCATGCTCAAGCAGAAATTTGGACAGTCGTTCATACCATGCTCTAGGAGCCTGCTTGAGTCCATAGAGAGCCTTGTCTAATTTGTACACATGCTCAGGACATTCCTTGCTCTCAAACCCTGGAGGCTGTTTCACAAACACTTCTTCTTTCAGGTAGCCATTGAGGAAGGCACTTTTAACATCCATCTGATGGAGAGTGAATTCCATATGTGCTGCAAAGGCTATAAGGAGTCTTATTGCCTCTAGTATTGCAACTGGAGCAAAAGTCTCATCATAATCTATACCCTCCTCTTGGCTGTAACCTTGGACCACCAGTCTTGCCTTGTTTCTTGTAACTATTCCATCTTCATCAAGTTTGTTTCTGAAGACCCATTTTGTGCTAGTAACTGATATGTCCTTGGGTCTTGGAACAAGATGCCAAACTTGACTTCTCTCAAACTGATTTAGTTCATCTTGCATTGCATTCACCCAATCTGCATCCTGCAAAGCCTCAACAACATTTTTAGGTTCAATAAGAGATAGGAAAGCATCAAAAGCACACAGGTTCTTTAATTATGATCTGGTTTTGAGTCCAGATGTTGGATCAGTGATTATGTTCTCAATAGGATGAGAACTTTGATACTTGTGAGGTTTCACAATCAACTGATTTCTACTAGATGTTTCTCCCATGTTCTGTTGCTGAGGAACAGGATCATGGACAGGTTCCATTTGGGATTAGATTCACTTCTTCTTTGTTCAGTTCCCCCTGTCAGGTTGCCCTGGATGGAAGAACCTGTTCCATCACCTGTTCCTTCTTTTGGTGCCACTTTAACTTGTGCCTTTACCCAATCCAATGGCTTCATCTTCATGTTCCTATCTCTCAGAAAGAATGTTAGTTTCATCAAACACTACATGCACACTTTCTTCTACACACAAAGTTCTTTTATTGAACACTTTATATGCTTTGCTATATGAAGAATATCCCAAGAATACTCCCTCCTGACTACTAGGATCAAACTTACCTAGGGAGTCTTTTCCATTATTGTGCATAAAGCACTTGCATCCAAATGCCCTAAGATGGGATATATTTGGTTTTCTCCCTTTAAGTAACTCATAGGGAGTCTTCTCTACAAGAGGTCTAGTTATGCATCTATTGATAATGTAACATGCAGTGTTTACAGCCTCTGCCCAGAAGCTGTGGGGCAGTTTACTAGAAAGAAGCATAGTCCTAGCCATATCTTCAAGAGTCCTATTCTTTCTTTCAACTACTCCATTTTGTTGAGGAGTCCTAGGGTCAGAAAATTATGATCTATACCATGCTCATCACAGAATTCAGCAAACTTAGCATTTTCAAATTCAGTTCCATGATCAGACCTAATGGATGTAAGTTGATTACCTAGTTGTTTCTGAGTTTTTCTAACAAAAGCAGTAAACATGTCAAATGCTTCATCTTTAGAAGTTAAAAATAGTACCCGGGAAATCTAGAATAATCATCAACAAGTACCATTACATATTTCTTTCCACCTCTACTCAAGGTTCTCATTGGACCACAGTGATCCATATGGACCAGTTCCAACGTCTTGGTTGTGCTTACCATTTTCTTGCTTTTGAAGGATGATTTTACCTGCTTCCCCCTTACACAGGCCTCACAAACTTTGTCTTCCTTGAACTTTATGTTAGGTAGCCTTATCACCAAGTCCTTAGAGACTAATTTGTTTAGCTGATTCAGACTAGCATGACCAAGTCTTTTGTGCCACAGGAGGGGATCATTATCTAACACACTTAGGTAGGTGAGTTCATTTTCTGAAAGAGTAGACAAATCTACGATGTAAATATTGTTAACTCTTTTTCCCTGCAAAACAATCTTGTCAGTGGTAAGGTTAATCACAAAGCATTTGGTAGAGGTGAATGCTACAAGGTTACCTCTGTCACACAGTTGTGACACACTGATCAGGCTGTATTTCAAGCCATCTATCAAGTAGACATTCTCAATGGAGTGTGAGTCTGTCTTACCTACCTTTCCAACCCAATAATCTCACCTTTCTTACCATTTCCAAAGGAGACATTACCTCCCTTTAAGTCCTCAAGTGAAAGGAACTGGTTCTTACTTCTAGTCATATGTTTGGAGCAGCCACTATCCATGTACCATATTTGGCTACTTCCCTTCACTTGGACCTGCAAAAAGAAATCAAGGGTTAGTCTTAGGAACCCAAACTAGTTTGGGTCCCTTTCTATAGGCAAAGGGGTAAATCAAATTCCTTTTAGCCCACCCAGGCAGCCTATTTTTCTCTTGAACAAAAGCGTTGTTCTTTTGACTGGCCTTTTCTTTTGCATTACATTCATTTTTGTAATGGCCAGTCTTCCGCTGTGTGTGCAGATTTTGTTCTCAGGAAGAGTGAGGTACTTGCTTTTTGGGTCCCACTTAGGTGCTTGAGTCCCATAGCCAAGTCCTCTTTTGTTTCTACTATGATGTTCTTGCAGCCAGGAAAGTGCATCAGAAGCTTTGTTCCATTTGCAAGTTCTGTCTAGTTCATGTTTTACCTTTCCTAGATCTTCTTTTAAGACTCTTATCTGCTCGTCTTTCCTGTACAACTCATCCTTCATTTTTCTTAAGTTTTCTTCTAGGGTGAGATGAGTGTGATCCGCTTTCTTCTTACCTGTTCCTAGTTTCAGTTTTAAGTTCTCAGACCTAAGTTCTAGGACACTGGTGTCAAGTTCAAGAACCTGGTTCTTCAACTCAGTATTTTTACTATCACTCTCATTAGCCCTAGACTCTAGATTTTTGCACTTGGCTTTTAGGATCACACATTCCCTAGACAGATCTTCCTTCTCATTGTTAATTATCTCAGACTCATCAATGAAGTCTAGCAATAGCTCAGACAATCTTTCTTTAGACAGGAATTTAATCTTGTCTTTGAGATGAAGGACACTTACCTCTTGTTCATCATCTGATTCTCCGATGGCCATAAGTGCTTGTTCATCTCCAGCTTCATCTTCTGAGTCCTCATCTGATGTTTCTCCCCAAGCAGCAACCATAGCCTTTGTTGATCCTTTGTTCTTTTTGGGTTGAACCTGTTCCTTCTTCCTGTTCCTTCGATCAGCCCTTTCCTTCTTCCACTCAATTTCCCATTGAGGATAGTTCTTGATTATGTGATCTGTCTTACCACATTTGTAGCAACCCTCGTTGGTCTGTTTCTCAGGAACCCTTAATTTCTTGAAGGTTGTACCTCTTGAAGAACCTTTTTCTCTCATCAGGTACTTTTTGAAATCTCTTGTGATCATGGCCATTTCATTATCCTCCAGATCTGAACCTTCAGCTATTCTGAGAGCCAGACTTCTTTCCTTCTTGGGTGCATCCATTTTCATGGTTTTCCTTCTCAGTTCATAGGCAGTGAGATTTCCAATCAGCTCATCCAACATAAGAGTTGCAATGTTCTTTGACTCCTGAATAGCAGTGATTTTGCTTTCCCAAGAGACTGGCAGAACCCTTGTCAAAATCTTCTCAACCTTGTCTTCTTCAAGGATAATTCTCCCAAGAGATTTAAGTTCATTTGTTAGTGTTGTGAACCTTGTGTACATCTCCTGGATAGATTCTCCTTCCTTCATACTAAAATTCTTATATTGAGAATATAGCAGTGTTCCTCTTGATCTCTTTACTTGAGGAGTTCCTTCATGAGCCACTTGTAAAGTGTCCCATATTTCCTTTGCAGTAGTACAGCTTTGAATCATGTTGTACTCGTCTGGACCCAGTCCACACACAAGCCATTTCTTGGCCTTGGCATTCTTCTCCCATTTCTTCAAATCTTCAGCAGTCCAGTCAGCTCTTGTCTTTGGCACGTCCACTCCTTCATCATTCTTCTTTGCGGTTTCCAGGGGACCATCAGTGACTATGTCCCAGAGTTCATAGTCTTTTCCTATGATATGATCTCTCATCCTATTCTTCCACCAAGAATAGTATTGACCATTAAGAAGTGGAGGCCTAGCAGTGGATTGCCCTTCCCAGTTTCCAGGTGGTGCACTCATTTTGATCTTTTCCTAAGGTGTTAGCCTCTTCAAGGATAACCCGCTCTGATACCAATTGATGTTTAAACGTCAATACCACACAAGAGGGGGGGGTGATTTGTGTGGTACCCAATTTTCGCTTAAGTTGTTTATGGAAGGACCTGGTTCTTCTAGGTGCTCTAACTACTACTGTTTGCGGAATAATAAATACTGAAAATAAAGAACACAGATATTTTACGTGGAAAACACCTGGCTCAAAAGGTGAAAAAACCACGGCCTACTACTCAGTAGGATTTTCCCAAACTTCCACTAAAATCACTGAGCCAAAACAGCATTTACAAAAACTCTTTGTAAACCTAAGGATTAACTCCAATCCCGTTGTGGCACACAGCCTCAACTGTTGCGACAACTTCAAGTTAGCTATAACTTGAACACTCTAGGTACCTAATACAATTGCTTCTATGAAAGCTGAAAGGTACAATTTTAAAACACCTACTACAATAGAACTAGAATAAAAGATAGACACGATGTAACTGGTTCTTCTATCTCGTTCAAGTAGCTTCGGGAGTGCACACTCAAATCACACATAAATTGCTTGCAAAATTGCCTTGATCTTTTGCTCTCAATTTACTTTAACTTCTGCGTATGTGCAACACCTGTAAAAGAGAACAACACTGTCATTTAATAGGTTAGTAATTAGAGTTTGATTGGGACTCAATTGCTGCTCTTCTATCGTAGAAGAGTTCATGATAATCTCAAACTCTAACACTATCTTTATCCTGGATTGTGTTCTCTTCATATAAGGAGACTTTCTCCCCTTATCTAATATGCAACCTTTTCGATCAGATCAGGAGATATTGCTGCTTGATCAGTAGACCTTATCTCCTTCACGTGCATCTCACATGTATAGATTGATCATGACTGTGCTTCACAAGATGGACCTGGTCCATGACTGAGTTCTTTTGTCAATCTTCAAAACTTCACCTGTTCTTGGGTCAACAACCGCCCTATTTGAATTATGTGCAGCATGCTAGGTTAGAAATACCTGCTTTACCTTGGTGTGAAATTTGACTGAATTGAGTATTCTTCTTGTTGTTGTTGTGTATTTACTTTGGGACTACGGGACGGTATCCCGGGAAATCCCCTTGTATGTTTACTTTGGGACTACAGATTTGTATTCCGGGCGATTCCCCTGCACTTTTACATTGGAACTACGGGATTGCACCCGGTAGATTCCCCCAGTATTGAGTATTTATATTTCGGACTACGGATGTGGTATTCTGGTAGATCCCCGCGCATTTATGAGTTGGACTATAGGACTATACCCGGGAGATCCACTGGATATTTATATTTGGGGACTACAGGACGGTATCCTGGGAGATCCCCCAGTTGTTATCTCTGCGTTGAGCTGTATTTGTTTTTCCGTGATTACTTTGTTTCTGTTAAAGTTGTTGTTGTTCTTGTATCTTGTGTTACCTTTTTACTGTTGCACTTAAGTATACTGTCTTATTCTATACTGTTATTATATCTTGTATTTCCTTTAACCTCAGTAGGGCCCTGACCTTCCTCGTCAGTACCCGACCGAGGTTAGACTTGGCACTTATTGAGTACCGATGTGGTGTACTTATGCCCTTCCTGTGCATGTTTTTCATGTGCAGATCCAGGTACTGCGACTCAGACTTATCACGCTTGAGGCGAGGCGCTTGTAGAGACGTCGAGGTATATCTGCCACGTCCGCAGACCGAAGAGTCCCTTTCTACTATTGCTTTAAGTACTAGCCCTTCTGTATTTCCTTTCATTGTTAGATATTCTGGAGTTAGATACTATTAGACATTCAAACGCTTGTGATCATGAGATTCCGGGTTTTGGAAAATGTTTATAGTTTCGAGAGTTGATATTGTGTATGCCGAGCGGCATTTCAAACACTGTTTTATTTCTCTATTTCGTTTTTAATCTATTTCTTCCGCAAATTTGTTTATTTTTCTGCATTATTAGGCTTACCTAGTCATAGAGACTAGGTGCCGTCATGATGGTTCACGGAGGGCGAACCGGGGTCATGACAGATCGCGATGTACAAATTTATGCTTTTTTCGTCACTGACACCGTTCGATAAAATAGTCATAACTATTTGTAAAAAATTTCAAACAATAAACGGTTTGGTTTTCTGTAAACTAGATTCAAAGGGCTACAACTTTCGTTTTTTAATTATCTCCAAATTCCTTATAGATTGCAAGATATAGGCTCTCGAAGTCAGACCACTGACAGCAAAATTTCCTTCTACGCGATTGCAACCATTCCTTCCGTGATCGCAATTCACAAGGCCTGGAAGTCACTTTGCTCTTCGCGATCGCGGCCCAAACCTCCGCGATCACATTTCACACCCCTCACACTAGCTATCAGTAGTTTAAAAAGATCTAGAAGTGGTCCGAAATCACCCCAAAACTCACCCGAAGTCCGGGGAACCCCGTCCAATCATTTTAACAAGTTTATATACCTTATATAAACTTGTTCAAAGGCTCGGAACACGAATTATAACATCAAAACCAAGAATTAAAGATCAAACTAAATTTCTTAAACTCTCTTAACTTTCAAACCTTCATGCTTCGCCGAACGTATCCGAACCACACTTAGACATTCCGGAATGCGCCAAATTTTACGTACAAGTTACAAATCACAATACAAACCTATTCCAAGTCTCAGAATCCCAAACGTGCACCAATAACACCAAAGTCCATTTCAAATCAAACTTAAGAAATGCTAAAACTTTTTAAATGCCAACTTTCCACAAGAAGCGCCGAAACAATCTCGGACCACCCGATACTCAACCCTAACATACGCTCAAGTCCAAAATCATCATACGAACCTATTGAAACCTTCAAATACCAATTCTGAGATCATTTACTCGAAAGTCAAACCTTGGTCAACACTTCCAACTTAAAGCTTCCGAATTGAGAGTTATCCTTCCAAATCAACCCCGAACTTCCCGAAATTCAAATCCAACTATACGTGCAAGTAATAATACATGAAATGAAGCTACTCAATATCTCAAACCGCTGAACGACACGCTAGAGCTCAAGATGACTGGTTGGTCGTTACACCATGCGCCAAGGGAGTTGCAATGATATTTGTGTGTCTTGATTGATACATATCCTGAGATTATTTTATCATTTCTTAGAAATTGTATAGAATTATTTACTCCTAGCTCAGACACAAAGATTTTAAACATGTGGCAATAGTGAAAGATAAAAACTTTTGTGAGATATTTCAATTCAAATCCTAAACACCAAGATCAGAGGCATAACTGTTTGGCTCAAAAATTATCGTGTGCTTTATGAGTGCAAAACAATACAAATAAGTTATGGGAAAATCATAGCAAATCGTAATAATCCACTGGACCAAGTGAAGAACATGAAAATAAGTACTCAAGGTTAGGAGAAGAAATCTTAACCGCTTTTATTAACAATATTGGTTTGGTCTGCCTCTCCATGAAGAGGTTCAGAGCCTTAAAATGGTATTTTCTCTTCCCATAAGATGGGTATATTTTTCTCTCCTCTCTCTTTTGTGAATAGTGGTGAAGAAGCAGCCCCTTTTCTAGGGCTTCCGCTCTTAGTATTTATAGATGTGAGCTTCGTGAGCTGGCAATAAATGGTCGTGGCCACGCTGAGGTTCCGTCCCCATGGGGGAATGAATGGGCCGTGCCCTTGTAGATTAAATCGGACAAGAGTCGAATCCTGTTATGAATAAGTGGCCATAACACTTATTAATTATGGATAAGCTCAAGATGAGATTAACTCCGTTAATTATCGTGAGATCGGATTCTGACCCATACAGTTGGTCCCTCCGCTTATTGAGGTCGTGTTTCGGCCGAGCTCGATGAGCGGACTTCATCGATTGTGATTTAAAAAAAACTCGAATAAGGGGGTCGACTTATTGACGGCGGTGGCCTTAGCCGTTTACACGTTGGAGATGGCCGTAGCCTTTCATATATTGGAGATGGCCGTAGCCTTTCATATATTGGAGAGCCTTTCATACATTAGAGACGGCTGTAGCCTTTCATATATTAGAGATGGCCGTAGCCTTTCATATATTGGGGTTGGCCGTAGCCTTTCATATATTGGAGAGCCTTTCATACATTAGAGACGGCCGTAGCCTTTCATATATTGGGGATGGCCGTAGCCTTCCATATATTGGGGATGGTCGTAGCCTTCCATATATTGGGGATGGCCGTAGCCTTTCATATATTGGAGATGGCCGTAGCCTTTCATATAATGGCGATGGCCGTGGGGAATGAGTATGCGCCGGGTACGTATTTGGTCACGTCCAGAATTTTGAAGGCGTACGGCACATTCTTTCAGCGTTCGCAGGCCGTTGCGATTATTCTGACGGTGGGACGTTGGCGGATGGCTGAGAAGCCGCTTCGCGGAGCTTGTCACAATGACGCATGCTTCGGCAGAACCGAACCGTTTTACGGTTGGTCGTGCAGTTAATGATGGCTATTGGGTTTCGGGCGAGCCATTTATGTTGCCTATAAAGGTGGGTTGAGGCATTCATTTCTCATATCTTCATTGTTCATCTGAGAGAGATTCTGAGGAAACTTTTTCATTCTGCTAATTCATCTTCTCCTTTCTTTCCTTTGATTGTGATAACCTTTGTCTTGCCCACCGAATTCTATCCCTTTCTCTTTAGTAGATCAACAATGGCAGGCAGTTCTTCCCACGATGCTCTTCCGATAGATCTTCCGGTAGTTGAAGGGCCACCTCCGGCAATGGGAGGTGCAGAACAGATAGAGACCGGAGAAGTTCCGTCGGTTGACGAGGTAGTTCCTCGGCCCGGAGGTCTGGCGATTGATTTCACTGTCGACGGTGGAGAGGACCCGGTGGATGAAGCCCCGTTAATGGGGGAGATTGGGGTGGCCCGATTACGGGAACAGGGGGTCATTCCCACCCATGCAGACATCGTTCTCGCTAGAAGCGAGGAGAGGGTCCACACCGACCGCAGGGGATACTGCATTTTTTACGCCTATCCTTTCAGGTTGAGGTTCAAGATCCCGCTCCCAATGCTGGTGGTGGATTTCTTCCGTTATTACGGGGTGTGCCCGGGTCAGCTCACTCCTTCCCTCTACAAATTGTTGGCAATGTTCATCAAGTACGCGGAATTGGCCCGTAGGGAGGTCACGCTGCAGCATGTGCTTAGTCTCTACGCTCCCCAGAGAGTCCGTGGCACCATGATTCAGGCGTGCCCTCGTGGGTCGAGAGGCCTGGTCATGAGATTGGATGACGAGGTCGACCCTCGCCCTTTCGAGCACTTCTTTTATATCAGGACCAGGCATCTGGTGGCGGATGCTACTGGGTTCCCAGAGGCTTGGAACCATGCACGTAAGTTCTTTAGTGGTTGAATTCCCTTTTCTTCCCCTCTTTATGATTTGTGATCATGAGCGTTAACTCGTGTCGTTTTTTGTAGCCGACAGGTCGCCGCCGGCCCCATTGTCTTGGATACGTGAGTGGGTCGAGGCCGTACTCCCCCATACGGTGGGGATACGCACATGGGCGTCTTTCTGGGAGAGGCATGGCCGTAGGCCTGTGGCAGGTAAAAAATTGATTTCTTCTTCTGTTCTGCTTTGTTTCAACTCTATTCATCAACTTTGTTTTCCTGTGATCAGGGAGGGCACGCCGCGTCAGGGCCCCTCAGTTGGCCTTCCGTCGGCCTGGTGCAATTGCTCGGCTTACTGCAGTGCTGGTGTCGCGCCCAATACCGAGGGCGGCATCGGTTGAATCTTCAGCGATTCCTTCTCCAGCACGGGCCCTACTTCGGTACGAGGGGCCATCGGGGGTTGTGCGCCCTAGAGCGGAATCGCCATCAGATAGGGAGGAGGAGAGGCCATTGATAAGGCGTAGGGTCGTGTTCACGCCGGCTCCTCCTGTGGTAATTAATTTGGACTCCCCCCCGGCGGATGCGGAGAGGAGTGCGGCTGCGGCGCCTGCCCTTGAGGGCGGACAAACAATGGGGGTTGCCCCGGTTGGCTTAGGTCGTGATGATACCGTCGCTTCGGCGACTCAATTGGTGGTTCCAGTCGCTGAGATGGGAGGTAGTCCCTAAGCGGCTGCTAATGTTGGTGAGGCAAGCGCTCCTTCGGTGGCTATGGCGGGTGGTTCTACCTCGCTGGTAGCGGAAGGAGGAGGGGATGCTGTAGGAGATGGGTACGAGTCTGAATCCGACTTGGACCCCGACGACGTCCGTATGTTCCAAGAAGGCTTCACCAATTCAGCGGTGCGCTCAGAGGGGCGCTCTCGCTTCATCGAGGTTCCCACAGAGTTGAAATTATTGCTCCAAGGGAGTGGCTTGGTGCCGCAGTTTGAGCTGCTATGCTCGGAGGCCGAGAATGCATCGTTGAGGGACGTTACGGATATCGGACTGATGAATGAAGTGGCCGTGATGGGCTTGAGGGTATGTAATACGACGTTGATTCGCTTCTTCTTTGCCTTAGTTTGTTCTTTATCTTAATCGTTGTCTTTGCTTTGCAGTCTTATTTGTTGGAGGTGGAGAGCATCCGTCGAGCCAAAGTCCGCTCGGGGATATTTTTGCAGGCGCTGGAGAAGTATCGCCGCTACCGAGATCGGTGTCGAGAGTTGAGCGTGCGCTTGAGGAATGATCCTCGTAGCCGGGCCTTGGTCGAGGAACTGGCGAGGCGGGAGCTTCAGGTGCAGCAGGCACTTGGCAAAACGCGCGCCCTCGAGGATCAGCTTCGTCAGAAGGA
Organism: Nicotiana attenuata; assembly: GCF_001879085.1. Classification (NCBI taxonomy): domain Eukaryota; kingdom Viridiplantae; phylum Streptophyta; class Magnoliopsida; order Solanales; family Solanaceae; genus Nicotiana; species Nicotiana attenuata. Next base: position 21,604 of record NW_017678182.1, read on the forward strand.
CGAGGAGCTTGAGGCGGGAAGGCGGGACGCAACTGAGAGGGAGCACCAAGATCAGGCCAAGGCAGCGGAGGCCGTTGCGGCATGGAACGGGAAGGTGACCGCATTGGAGGGTGAAGTCGCGGCTTTGAGGCAGCAGGCGGCGACCGCTTCGACGAAGGTCGCAGGGTTGGAGGAGGCGCTTCGTGTTTGTGAGAGGGAGTGGGGGTTGGAGAGAGCTGCCGTGACCTCTAGAGAGGCGGGGCTAGAGGACCGCATTGGGGTCTTTGAGCGGGACGCCCAAGCCATGGCGGATCGGATCGCGACCTTGGAGGGGGAGAATCAGCGCCTACGGGACCAGGCCGCCCCTTCCAACCAGGCTCGCGAACTTTGGGTTTTTGCCGAGGCCCAACGCGATGTATATAAGAATTTGTGGGAGGCCGGTATCGTGACCGAGGCTGCATTCGAGGAAGCGCGTCAGAAGGCTCGTGAGGCCCGTACCGACTGTGGTTTTGACGCGGCGACGCCAGAGGTTGGCGATGGTGCAGATGACGGCGCGGATGGCGCCGAGTAGAAAGATTTGTTGTATTTTTTGTTTCGCTCGCCGCTTGGCGATTTGGGTGTTTCTTGTTTTTCTTCCCCCTTTTTTTTTTATTTACCGGCCTTGGCCGGGTGTAAGCGGGGATGACCCATCATTGACTTTGTAAATATATAAATTTTCTTTTCCATTGCCTGCCTTGTGCTTGTTTTGTGTCTTTCCTTTTTCCCCCTTAGACTTTTCTTTTGCGCGTGTTCAAGGGATGATTTGCTGAATTTGACTCTGGTAGGCATGTTAACTTCTGGTTATTAGCGGCCTTGCTTTTTCAACTCGGTGCGGGCGAGTCTTAGCCGTTATTTGGCGATAGCGGCGCTTAGCCTTAGTCCCAGTTCGGACGCGGTCGAACTACCGGTCGCGATGGTAAAAAACACGGCCTCGTAGTTTGACCGGGGCCGAACTTTACGTGGCCCGAAACTTAATTCGAGTTAGGAGTACTTACTTGAATGGCGAGGGTGCCTATCCTGCACTTCGATTCGTTGGAGGTTGGGCTTTGCTTTCACAGATGAAGGCGTTTGGCCTGAGTCTCGGTTCAACTGTGGTTGAACTTGCTAAAGTTGAGGACGAAGGCGTCCATCCTTGTAGTTCGAGCGAGGTCGAGCTCGTTGGATTTGATGGCGAAGGCACATAGCCTGAGTCTTGGTTCAACCGTGGTTGGACTTATTGGCGAAGGCACGTAGCCGGAGTTCCAGTTCGACTGTTGTTGGACTTTGTTAAATTTGATGGGAAGGCACATAGCTTGAGTCCCGGTTCAACCGTAGTTGAACTTTTTGGTGAAGGCGCATAGCCTGAGTCCCGGTTCAACCGTAGTTGAACTTTTTTGGTGAAGGCGCATAGCCTGAATCCCGGTTCAACCGTAGTTGAACTTTTTTGGTGAAGGCGCATAGCCTGTCTTGGTTCAACCGTAGTTGAACTTTTTGGCGAAGGCGGGTAGCCTGAGTCCCGGTTCAACCGTAGTTGAACTTTTTTGGTGAAGGCACATAGCCTGAGTCCCGGTTCAACCGTAGTTGAACCCTTCTTTTTTTTTTGGTGGTGAAGGCGCATAGCCAGTCCCGGTTCAACCGTAGTTGAACTTTTTTGGTGAAGGCGCATAGCCTGAGTCCCGGTTCAACCGTAGTTGAACTGTTTGGTGAAGGCGCATAGCCTGTCTTGGTTCAACCGTAGTTGAACTTGTTTGGTGAAGGCGCATAGCCTGAGTCCCGATTCAATCGTAGTTGAACTTTTTTTGGTGAAGGCGCATAACCTGTCTTGGTTCAACCGTAGTTGAACTTTTTTAGTGAAGGCGCATAGCCTGAGTCCCGGTTCAACCGTAGTTGAACTTTTTGGTGAAGGCGCATAGCCTGTCTTGGTTCAACCGTAGTTGAACTTGTTGGCGAAGGCGCATAGCCTGTCTTGGTTCAACCGTAGTTGAACTGCTTGGTGAAGGCGCATAGCCTGTCTTGGTTCAACCGTAGTTGAACTTTTTGGCGAAGGCGGGTAGCCTGAGTCCCGGTTCAACCGTAGTTGA
>NW_017678183.1:0-592 GCF_001879085.1 Nicotiana attenuata
TTTTAGCAATCAGGCGCCCACCTGGAGAACAAGGGAATACGTTTCAAGTTTTAACAATCAGGCGCCCACCTGGAAAACAAGGGAAGTACAATCCAATTTTAGCTTTTAACTTTTAATTTTTGATAACATGCTGTACCCGGTTACCAAACTGGGGCAGAAATTCTCTTTGTTGTTTATTTTGTTGAAATCAGGCGCCCACCTGGAGAACAAGGGAATACATTTCAAGCATTGCAGTCAGGCGCCCACCTGAAGAACAAGGGAATACTTTTCAAATTTCAGCAGTCAAGCATCACTCGGAAGAATGGCAAAACTTCTCCGATCATAATGCAAGGAAACAACAAGGATTCCACCGGAAGATACAAGTTCAAGACGACACAAGAACAAGTTAGGAGACAGATATAGGACTCCCTTGTAATTGGTAGATCATAGCTTAGGCTGGCTTCTTTTATTTTTACTCGGTGTAATAAGGAGGTCAGCGAGCAGTAGCAGCAACAACAGCAGTGAAATCACAGCTCCTGGTAGTCCCAGCTACCAAACCTTCCCGAACTACACTGACCTGATTCCTGTTTAGCCCAGGATATGTAGGCAACCT
>NW_017678183.1:5225-5501 GCF_001879085.1 Nicotiana attenuata
TCAGGCGCCCACCTGGAGAACAAGGGAATACTTTTCAAAGTTTAGCAATCAGGCGCCCACCTGGAGAACAAGGGAATACTTTTCAAAGTTCAGCAATCAGGCGCCCACCTAGAGAACAAGGGAATACTTTTCAGTTTTAGCGATCAGGCGCCCACCGGGAGAACAAGGGAATACTTTTCAATGTTCAGCAATTAGGCGCCCACCTGGAGAACAAGGGAATACTTTTCAAAGTTCAGCAATCAGGCGCCCACCTGGAAAACAAGGGAATACATTTCA
>NW_017678183.1:10346-11204 GCF_001879085.1 Nicotiana attenuata
AATATTTCGTAGAATATCCTTTAGGACCGTTTAAAATACCAAGTGTGGTTGCGTATACGTTCGCGTAACACAACTACATTTCTAAAAACAAAGCCGGAGTATGCGTTCGCGCAACTTCGGCCCAAATTTTTCTTAATAATAATTAAGCGTTATTAATTGTGGACACGTTCGCGTGACATGATTTTTGACGCACCAAACAGGCGGGTATACGTACGCGTAACCCGTCTCAAGATAATTTTCTAATAAAAACGGTAAGAAGAAAAAGCATATAGGTTCTAAAATCAGTAATTAAATAATTGTATAAGCCAAGTATGATCAAAGCGACCGTGCTAGAACCACGGAACTCGGGAGTGCCTAACACCTTCTCCCGGGTTAACAGAACTCCTTACCCGGATTTCTGGTTCACAGACTATAATAACAGAGTCATTCTTTTCCTCGATTCGGGATTAAAACCGGTGACTTGGGACACCATAAATCTCCCAAGTGGCGACTCTGAATTTTTGATAAAATAATCCCGTTTCGATTGTCACTTCAAGTTGGAAATAACTCCTTTATTGTACCCTTTACGGGGTGTAGTAAAAAAGGGAGGTGTGACAACCACGCCACTCAATCCGCGGTACACCCGGCATAGCCAAAGTGACTGTCTTAGCATGACAGTCTAGAATAGCATGACACGGAGATAACCAATCCATGCCCAAAATAACATCAAAGTCCACCATGCTCAATAGCAATAGATCAATTCGGGTCTCCAGACCCCCCAATAGTCACAACACATGACCGGTACACACGGTCCACAACAACAGTATCGCCCACCGGGTAGACACATGAACAGGTAAAGCAAGAAACGTCCCGGGGCGC
>NW_017678183.1:14168-23665 GCF_001879085.1 Nicotiana attenuata
ATTGTTGTTGTTGTCCTTGTGATTTGTTGTTGTTGTTCTTGAGAATTGTTGTTGCTGTCCTTGTGAATTGTTGTTGTTGTTGTGTTTCTTGTGAATTGTGATTGTTCGGTGGGATCGGGTTGCGCGCCGCAACACGAAGTAATAAGGTGTGGGTTGTGGTGATAAGGGTGGCTGAGGTAATAAGGGTGGCCGAGGTAATAAGGGTGGAAAGTGATCGAAATCACTATTGAAATGAAAATATGAGAAAGTTCTGAAATCATTGATGTGAAAATGTTGAAAGGGGAAATGGAGAGATTGTAAACTTGTTTGGCTTGATTGTTTCCTTTCATGTGTATTTGATTGTTTATTCCATTTCTACTTGTTACTTGTGTATGGTTTGGGTTTACTTAGGGCAAAGTTTGTTCATACATACCAGTACAATTCAAATGTACTGACGTCCCTTTTGCCGGGGGCGCTACATTCGTGTAATGATTGTAGGTGGATCCATAGCAGGTACTCCAATCCACCGACCGTGGCTCCCCTTCACTTTCTGCCAGCTGTATTGGTGGGCCCTTTTCCTCTCGGGGCCCTGCGTTGCTCATACGGCTTTCTTTTTATTCCGGAGTCATGTTTTTGTTTTTGTGTAAGGTATAGCCGGAGCCTTGTTACCGGCAAGTATTGTATTATCCTTTGTATCCTTAGAGGCTTCGTAGACAGCAAATGTGGGTTGCGAACTTATGTAAATATGTATTTTGTATGTTGGGCGATATGTTGTAAACCTCATTAAGTGACTATGTATGTTTTGTAAAAATGGTGTTTTAATTATAAATGACTATTTCCTTTGATTAATGAGCAATGAAAATACGGGGTAACGTGTGGGATAGGAAAGGCACCCAGGTCCGCTTGACTGGGGCTACCCGGTCGGGCGCCGGTCATGTCCCTCGGTTTGGGGCGTGACAAACTTGGTATCGGAGCCTAAGGTTTTAAAGTGTCCTAGGATGTCTCGGAGCCGTGTCTAGTAGAGTCCTTCTTATCGGTGTGTTGTCGACCACATCTATAAGTTGGAGGCTATGCGGACATTTAGGAATTTCACCCTTCTCTGATACTCCAATCGTGCGATAGAGCTCAAGTTAGGGAGCATATTTCCTCTCTAAGTCTTGTTCTCAAGATTGGTAACCTTGATATCATAATCCGCAAATTTGAAGCATGTAAGGAGGGATTGATCCCACCATTGAGTCCGAGTGGATTGCCCAAGGACTTGTTAGGAGAATGTATTGAGCTGTGGATGGATTGGTAAAACATATCGCTAAGAGGGGAGTGTCCTTGTCCCTATTGATGTCTCTGCACCACCAGATCATGTAGTATATCATTATGTTACCTACGTACGTTAGGGATGTGGAGTCGAGGATTATCGATTAAGCTATTGCCCTACCAACCTAACATCATTAAGGGAGTCAAATGAAAATTTATACTCATTGTATATGTACATCCATATTGAAGAGTTCTCATAAACGTGGTCTTAACAAGATGTTGAATAACGAAACGTGGCGTGTATCGACTCTTTGAACAAGACGCACTATTCGTGAATCTACTCCATTATGAATTCTCTTATTTACATTCTTGTGGAATTAAGTTCTATAATTATGCCCTTGAATTGAGTTATAACTCCAGGATTGATATTTCCCACTTGCTTTTCCTAAATTCTCACCAAGGGATTATATCCGATGAATTTCTTACAGAATCTTTTTATTTAAATGGACAAAATCTACTCACTTGTCCCTATACATGCACCGTCATAAAGTTTACCTATGTGGTGTCAAGTTCCATGCAAAGCATCCCAGCGTTGCGATCCTTCTCTAGTCACTCTTTTACTCAGTTGTGTATATGGCTTATATGATTTGAACAGTCAATCTACTCTCTTGCGAACATCATCATGAAATATTCTCACTGCCTAGTAACATAAGAGCATACCTTAACACCTCACACGAGTGCATGTCAATCGAAATGGTCACCGTGTGCATAAAGTCTCTCTGAAAATTGAGATCCTTACATCCACGTCATAGGAAGATCATGTGTCGCCATAACTTTCGTGTCCACTTGGGACATCCCACAGTAAGTAGCTCACCTTGTCTTAGTATTGTGGTTGCTCGTGGCATGGTCGTATATTGCAGTTGGGAGTTAATATAGCAGAAGCATGTCCAGCTCATAACAAATGTTTATTTTCTCTTTACACCTTCATAGCATGTGTTCATTATGTTCTTTAGTTAGTGAATTCATTGTGCTAGTTTCCCCACACTTGTTCGATAACCATGAGAGAGCATATCCTTCTATGAGTCATTGTAACACTTTCTGTCTCGTAAGGACCCTTACTAGGCTCTCCGTCAAGACCAAGCACACCTTTGGGGGTTATTATAGCATAACGCCTGTTTCTTATATTCTTCTGTATTTCATTAGCATCTGGGTAGTTCTCAAGTTGAAATCCATGAAGAACTCATTATGAACATCTGCAAACCCTCCATGATTATTCTATACTATCTCATTGGGTTCTCATATCACTTCAAGTTCATCAAGGGTTGATAGCATGCCGCAATTACTGAAATTGAATGATCTCTTTCTGATAATAGATTATCTACACTTGTGTCCGTCCAACGATCTGCTTATCAGTCTAACTCTCGCCTTTGGGTTTTGGGTTGACAAAGGAGAAATACACCTAGTAACACATTCATATGTCAAAGCCTTTCTCTCCGTTAGGTCTTATAGCATCTCTCAATGTGATTTGCAATAGCTGGTTCTGTAGAAATGTGTTGTAGTGCTTCATTATGAAGTAGAGTTGCTAAACATAATTGGATTTTAGAATTCTAGAGCTATGTATCACGTGACTTCATACAGAGATCTTCTTTCAAGAAAAGGTAACTTCTCGTAATCGCTTTATATTACCACCCTTCCTAGTGGATACAATGTAAAGGTTACTTCCATAAGGCTCTTTCACTTTCTTTTCATTCGTTTTGCATGGTGTGTTGTTTACCCGTAATCTTCAATATGATATTATCTCAATGTCTTGACTAGTCATCCAACTATACGATCCAATTAAATTCACCTCATTTTTATACTCTACAAGTACCCTTTTCTAAAAGGACACTGAAAGTGGGTAAATTCCCCTTTACTATGGACTTCTAATATCTTCAACTTAGTTTAAGTTTGTTGGTTCCAAATGGTGCTCATTAGTTTTGCTAAACTACTATCTATTTTATTTGATAACTCTCATTGTAAAATTCATATATGTTTCATGGCATCAAAGAGGAAGTCTTGTAACATTAAGGAAGGGGACATATTCCTTTTGTTCGAATAAATAAATATTGCTGGTATTCTTTGTAGATGTTCTTCTAACAACAATTTACCTGCTCTGCTTATCCATGTGACTAGATAACCTAGGTTACTTCTCCTCGATAAATGCATTAAGACGTCTAATTCTTTCGAACGTATCCATGTGAGCACTTTAAGGTCTTGTTTTATACCAACTCGTAATGGTTTTATGTACTTTCTCGTCATTGTTAATGATTTTCTAGGACCACGAGGGCATATCTATTGGGTTTCAAAAAGTAATGATTTTTCCTTAAGGCTCAAGATTTAATTGCCATGATTTCAAACCAAAGTGTATGTCCTTTTCAAAAGTCTTATATGGGTCGGATTGAATGGGTTATGTGGCCTCCTTCTCACTCGACTTCTAGAATAATTGACTATATCATTTTCATGTGAGGGGAGATTAGCTACCCTTGGTATTACACCTCCTTGGGTGGATAGGAGTGTCATTTGTCTTTTTCCCCGGAGCATCATGTTAACCCTTGGAACTCCTCTAACCAATACATGATTTCACCCCTATGCTAGGATGTCCTAGCTATGTGATTTTACTCGTAAAAGGTTGAGATTAGATGCCTTTAGATTTTTGCACATATTATGAGCATATTGATTTGAAAGACAAGTGTCCGTATCTTTAGTTCTCTCATATATGATCAACTATCGGGAAGGGTTAAGCTGTCTGAAATGTGATAATCTCATAATTGTTCAACTTCTTTTCATCCTCATGGGCTTACGGCATAGATTCCTTGTGTCAGCTAACGTCAGGAGTGTAATTCCACTTCATGTATTTTGAATCCCATATCGCATTCAAGTTACCAGAGAATGAATTGATTTTCCCTTCACCCTAGGGAACGACTGGGTCATGTACTTGAATATTCCTCCTTAATGATTCCTATTGCCAATGTACTACTTACCCCTATGCCTCATTTGTGTAATAATTGACGTCATCACAGTGATTAACCATGTCAGCATTGTTAGCTGTAACTTTTATGTCCCTTAGCATATAACCTCAGAAAGTACTCTACTCAGCGCATTAATGGATTCCTGAATAACTCCAGCCTGATATTGAACTCTGTTGTTCCTCATTGTATTAGATCCATTGGGTATTGTAAGTTCAGACAAGTCAAAGATGACGCTTCACATTGCGATCACATATATGTTTGATAGGTAATTTTATGGCCAGTTTATGATAGCACATCTTAGAGTAATTGTTGAAGGTCATCAAGGGTTTAGTGTGAGTGTTCGCCTAGAGATTTAGAGTTTGGAGGGTGAGCAGGCTATTCTCAGTATTTTTACCCTGAAGATTTTGTGTGAGTTGATAATAAAGGTTGCATAAGTGCATTCCACATTAGGCCGCACTAGGAGTATGATGTGTCCCCATAGTTGTTCGCCATATATTTTGTGGATTCACATGTCTATGTCTAAGAAAGTAGGTGGATATCAATTGTGTATCATTCCGGTGGAAATTATTGAAGGTGAAGTTAGTGGATAGTTAGCTTATGCGAAATATCTACTTGTTATCCTTGTTAAGTAAGTTTAGGGGTCGAAATTGCTCCGATGAATGTGTTTTGGCGAAGTATGTAGATATAAGAGGCCATTGAAGGCCGAGATGTTGTGGAAATAAAATATTTTCTCTTGATTGCATAATAATTGGTTTTGATTTGAAAGGTACCTTCTAGGTGAAATGATTTAAAAATGTGCAGTCCATGCCCAGGTATCATCCTGACAAGGTAGTATTTGTAATGCTGAGGTTCTTGTCATTGATATATAAATATTGTGGTGCTTTATCGAGTTGAGGAAGCTACATGGGAGGCAGAAGATGAAATGAAAGAAAAATATCCCCATCTGTTTGAACAAGTCTAGTAGTGATCGTGCGAACTCCCATCTCTAAGCAAACTGATGTTGTATTCTATTTGGTGCAAAGACACCCCATATCTCCCCTAAATGCTTTACTACTGTAACTCCTCAAGTTGTGCAAGAATTGTATGTGTTGTGATTATTTGAGTCATGTGCAAACCCTTTTTATTAAATGAAAGTTTTTTAAGAACTCTTGTGATAAGTGAATGATTAATGGTAGTATAGATTGGTAATGATAAATTGAAATGTGTATAGTGTATTGGTTGAACTGTATGGGACGCATTGAAGTGACCAAACTATGTGCAAAACAATGTGTCAAGTGATTGAATATGTGCAAGTGTTGAGGAAATGAATTGTATACCAGATGTAGGGATAATAGGAGTTGTGTAATGGTTCTTGGAAATATGTTTCGGGGGCTCTCTGACAGGTGGATATGTCCAAATTACAAAGGAAACTCTGGCGAAATTTTCTAAAAATAGGGGAGTTAGTGAAAAATTTGGGAGCTTGCATATCATGTTTTTGTTTTTTTTTCAAAACCAAATGATTTTCAAAAATCCTCATTCGAGGACGAATGATCCTAAGGGGGGGGGGGGAGAATGTAAGGCCCCGGAAAATTTCGCTAAGTAACCTAGGATTTCGTGGTGCCACGTAGGCTTATTATACTATTTTATGTGCTATTAACATGGTGTACATCAATTGGATTTAGTAAATATGTGTATAAGTCTTATGGTAAGTAATTTGGGGTCCAAGGAAAGGCCTAAGTCTAAGAAAAATTGGAAAAGTTCATAATAGGCTAAAATTTCAAATGAGCTTGCACTAGTCCATACTTTTAACGAACATATATAAATATGTATAATGTTTTATGTGATGAATAGCCTATCAAATGAAAGGTCTTCGAGTCTAGTTTCCAACGTATCAAACCGTTCGTCATTTGGACATTCCTACGCAAAGTTATGATCAAATTACCAAAGGCTGGAAAATGCAATCCTGTGTCAAATCTGTGACCGCAAAACCTGTCGCATTTCTAACTTTCCGGTCGCATTTCTGTCGCAGACTGGGCCAGTGCAGCCCAGTTTTGGGCGCCGATTTTGCGGTGCATTATGCGGCCAGCATTCTCGTTTTGCGGTCCGTTCTGCTATAGCAGACCCGACATCGGAGGGTTAATTTTCTAATTTTTATAACCCGACCCCATTTCAATATATAGGCTTTAGGGTTCATTTTGGGGTCATTTCTTACTGATTTTAGAGAGAGATGAGAGCATATAGAGAGAGAAAGGAGAGGTCTAGCCTCATAACAATCCAAACCTTGCATCAATCTTCAAGAATCAAAGAACCCAATCACAAGTTTTTCATCTAAGAGGTAAGATTCTATACCTAGGTTTTAATTTCGAGTTTGGGGTATAAAATGGGATATTGAGGTATGATTCTTGGGTGTAATACTATTATGTATACATGCATGTACAAATTAGGTTTGTGGGAAGATTGTTTAACATAAATAAGTAAAGATTTTGTTGGGGAATGAAGGAAAACTTTGAAAAAGAGATTTGAAATTAAGATGCTCAACTAGTATTTGATAAAATGCTCAAATGAGCTGAAACCATGAATACCTTTCTAATTTGTGTTCAATTTTGTTATGTCTCATAGTAGATTGGAATTGCTACAATTTCCGGAACGGTGTAGTAACTTAAGGAAAGCCTAATCGAGGTATATGTGGCTAACTTTGACCTTTGTAAAATCACCTTGTTTGGTGTACAAAATATTTTGTATGTGATATCTACGTGGATTATTTGTGAAACTAAATTCTTGTGATTGGTATGTGTTTACTTATGCGGAATATTTGTGAGTTCATGTGATTAATGTGCCTTGAACGTTGTTGGTTAAGTCTTCCGATATGATAGTGCAAGTAAACGGCAACAAACCAAATGTGTGTGTGTGAATGTGGTTGTGTGGTAAGAGCTGTGTAACAAATGATGGAAAGGAATCGTAATTGATGCAATTGAAGCAACTGTGGTAATATCATATGTGGCTTGTCGTGGGCAATTATCGGTGTGACTTAAATTGTACATTGGGCTGTTGAATAAGATGGAAATGGCATTGATGGTTATGGAAATTCTTTGTGAATTGTGCTGCTATTCCTTGAGAATTGTTGTTGTTGTCCTTGAGATTTGTTGTTGTTGTTGTTCTTGAGAATTGTTGATGTTGTCCTTGTGAATTGTTGTTGTTGTTGTGTTGCTTGTGAATTGTGATTGTTTAGTGGGATCGGGTTGCATGCCACAACACGAAGTAACAAGGTGTGGGTTGTGGTGATAAGGGTGGCCGAGGTAATAAGGGTGGAAAGTGATCGAAATCACTATTGAAATGAAAATATGAGAAAGTTGTGAAATCATTGATGTGAAAATGATTAAAGGGGAAATGGAGAGATTGTAAACTTGTTTGGCTTGATTGTTTCCTTTCATGTGTATTTGATTGTTGATTCCATTTCTACTTGTTACTTGTGTATGGTTTGAGTTTACTTAGGGCAAAGTTTGTTCATACATACCAGTACAATTCAAATGTACTGACGTCCCTTTTGCCGGGGGCGCTACATTCTTGTAATGATTGTAGGTGGATCCATAGCAGATACTCCAGTCCACCGACCGTAGCTCCCCTTCTCTTTCTGTCAGCTGTATTGGTGAGCCCTTTTCCTCTCGGGGCCTTGCGTTGCTCATGCCGCTTTCTTTTTATTTCGGAGTCATGTTTTTGTATTTGTGTAAGGTATAGCCGGAGCCTTGTTACCGGCAAGTATTGTATTATCCTTTGTATCCTTAGAGGCTCCGTAGACAGTAAATGTGTGTTGCGAACTTATGTAAATATGTATTTTGTATGTTGGGCGATGTAAGTTGTAAACCTCATTAAGTGACTATGTATGTTTTGTAAAAAGGGTGTTTTAATTATAAATGACTATTTCCTTTGATTAATGAGCAATGAAAATACGGGGTAACGCGTGGGATAGGAAAGGCACCCAGGTCCGCTTGACTGGGGCTACCCGGTCGGGCGCCGGTCATGTCCCTCGGTTTAGGGCGTGACAGGCAGCTGGTGGATCAAGAGATGCTGCCCGCGCTACTCTGCCTCAGCCACGACCACAACCGCGTCCACAACCTCTGGTGGCCTTAGTGGGTGGTACTGGTGGTCGTCCACCTCGTCCGGTAGCGCGAGTCCTCACCATCTGTGAGAGAATAGAATAAAGAGAAGCTTAGTACTCGGATCAACAAGTTCGCACGACAAGAATTTCAAGAAGATGAAGTTTTTCCTAAAGGTTCTGCAGCCTCTCGAGGATAAATACAGACGTCTTCGTACCGATCCGCGAGACTCTACTAAACCGGCTCATGAATCGTGAGACCACGGTAACCTAGGCTCTGATACCAACTTGTCACGACCCCAACCCCGATCGTGATGGCGCCCAACACATTGCTAGGCAAGCCCGACCAATTATCAATCACAACCCCTCTCGTATAGAGTTCATTACCAGTTAACAGGGTTAATTACCATTTCAACATCAACAGAAGTCTGAAACAGAAGATAAAATATGCGGAAAACCATAACAATATCTCTACAATAGCCCCACTAATCCGGTGTCACAAGTCAAGAGCCTCTATTACAAGTTTTAAACAGCCTAACACAAAGATAGTCTAGAATATGCTGAAAAGTAAAAGATAGAAGGTAGAAATCGGGTCTGCGAACGCCATGCAACTACCTCGATAACTCTGGTGGATGATGATCAGCAAGAAGCCCTCACTATGCCTCGAGAACACCTGGATCTGCACGCAAGGTGCAGGGAGTAATGTGAATACTCCGACTCAATGAGTAATAATCATAAATAATGGCTGACAGTAAGAAATCACGTAAAAGCACTAAGCAGTTCTATATCAAAGCAGTAAATCAACTTAAAGCAGCAAAATAGTGAAGAAGTCAAGTGAAATCTCTTAGAGCAGGTAAAACAGGTAGATCAGGTATTTAACAAATATAAACCCGTTCCTTGAACACAATAACCATATACCTCTCACAATCATCGAAATCAAAATGACCGCTGCGGCGTGCAGCCCGATCCGTACATCGCTGTGGCGCACAGCCCGATCCATATAAATAGTCGACTACGCTCACTGGGGGTGTGCAGACTCCGAGAGGGGCTCCTACAGCCCAAGCGCTATATTGCTGCGGCGCGCAGCCCGATCCACATACATATTTGTTGCGGCGTGCAGCCTGATCCATATAAGCATTTGCTGCGGCGTGCAGCCCGATCCATAATATATATATATATATATATAT
>NW_017678184.1:0-1860 GCF_001879085.1 Nicotiana attenuata
TACCCATATCTATGAGTAGCTAAATTCCTTGTCTAAGGCGTTGATGGAACCTATTGGGTGATGAACTTCTTGTTTATGTGAATACAAATTGCTAGTTTAATCTTTATTTGTTCAACTTCGTGTTCGTTGTAGTTAATTGACAGGATCCTTAATTAGCTGTACCTATTTAGTGTGCATAACTTGGAAAAGAGTGCATATTTAGGGTATTGTTGAACAACACCACTCCTAGATTATTAGAGGAATCTATAATTGCGGGTTTAAAGGTACCGGGAGTTAGGAAGTAACGAAGTACTTGGTGCGATACTAATTAGATTAGTGCTAATTAAAGCAAGCTAGTGTATCTCGGGAGAGTGCAATAGTAGATTACTGTGATTACTCGGGAGAGATTTGCGGTAAGATTAGCGTTCAAGATTGATAGAGATGAGGGGGTAAATTTGTATGAGCATAAACAGGAGGGATTCCATCAATAGGGGAAATCATTGCCTTAGCTTTGTCCCATAATTGTTTACAACCTTATTAATTTAGTTACAGCCATTTAGTTACTTGCAAGCTAGTTGTTAAAGAACACTCAACTGAGAATTTGAATGTTTGAGAAGCTGGTGCTGAATACTTGGTGGGTTTGAAGATAGCGGTTGATAGGTTAACTCTCTGTGGATTCGACCCTGGGCGTAATACTCGGGTTATATTTGCAACGTCCGCAGAGTTCTTTTTTAGAAGGCATAGTTGGGCGTGATCAAATTTTGGCGCCGTTGCCGGGGAGTTAACGGAATTATCAACTGCCATTGACAGAAATACAAAGATTATTGTTGTATTCAATTTCTCTCTACCAACTTTTTCATTGAAAATTTGACGGTTGTTGATCTGGGTGCACAGGTGCATGCCTAGAAATTCTACAAGGACTGGAGAACTGCTTGAAGGACTCTCAGACCCCGAGAAGACATTCCAGGCATTGAATCGTGCAAACAAAAGACTTCAACAATCACAACAAATACACCAACTCGAAATTGATATGGGCGACATAAACGACCCCAACGGGAACGTCAGGGATGAGCAATTGGCACCTCCTGTGCCTGAGGGTGCACTTTATGACTGGGCACAACCAACAGCTAACAATCTGGCCACTGCCATTATTGTGCCTGCGATACAAGCTGAATCGTTCCAGATCACAAATAACATGCTACACTTGTTGCAGAACAAGGGACTTTTTTCTGGGACACAAACAGAAGATCCTCAGCAACATTTAAAGAACTTCCTGTCTATTTGCAAAACTCAAAGGCAACCGAACGTGACTCCGGAAGCAATCAGACTATTATTGTTTCCATTCTCGGTGACAGGAGCTGCTCAGGTTTGGCTAACCTCGCTTCCCATAAACTCTATAGCAACTTGGGATGAGTTGGTCAAGCAATTTACAACAAGTTCCATCCTCCCAACAAGACCGCTCAACAAATTGATGAGATTGTGAGTTTCAAACAGAAACCAATGGAGACACTACACGAGACATGGGGCAGGTTTAAAGGAATGTTGGTTATGTGTCCCCACCATGGTGTTCCAGAGCAGATGTTGGGACAACGGTTTTACATGGGACTGTCAGACAGCTTGAAGAATATAGTTGATGCCTCGACTGGTGGGGCATTCTTGAGCGAGACTTGGAGAGAAGGTCAGAATTTGCTCGACAAGATGGCGCAGAATTCGGGTTGGACATCTAGGAATGCACCTATCACTCCAGTGGTGCACTCAGTGCCTCTTGATCCTTCTAATACAATGGCTGAAAACATGGCGACTCTTTTGACGAAAATGAGCATCCTCACCAAAAAAGGTGGAGGAATCAGGGCAGAAGCAACAGGTTCATATAGTGGACAC
>NW_017678184.1:6559-9851 GCF_001879085.1 Nicotiana attenuata
ATGAATGAGCCTAAGGAGATGACCGAGCTGCATTTGAATGAACCCCAGAGGTCGAGCGAACCTTAATTTCGCTCACATGAGTCGTGCCGCGACGTTAAATCAGGCGCTACGTGGGAGGCAACCCATGACATTGTTGTAATTGTAACCTTTGTAATCTAGTTTTAAAAAAAAAAAAAAAACTGGGCGTTAGGATCAGAGAGGGGCTTCGACCGCGGTTCCACCGCGACCGCGGTGAAACCACGGTCAAAAGGCCTCGCGGAAACTCACTGCCGCGGTTCTACCGCGACCGCGGCAGAACCGCGGCAGATACAGACGCGGCCAGGTAAGTACCGTTTTTTTTTTCTTTTTCCTTTTTTTTAACACACTCAAACCCCCCCCCCTCTTATCTACTCTCCAATAATTCCGCCCCAACCCCCATCCCACTCTTTCTCTCTCTCTCTCCAACAAAACTCCTCCTTCTTCTTCTTCCCCAAACCTCCATTCCCAACCTTTCTTCCAAAAACCCCTATTACCACACCTCCATTCCCTTCCCTCTTCAACTCAAGTAAGTTAATCTTCTCCCTCTCTATTTCTTTCTCTTCTAAGTAGTGTAATTGTTAGATTAGTAATTTTATTTAAACCCTAGTTAGGATTAGTGTATTAATTTGCATTTTTTTTTACTTTTGCTTGCTTTCTTGTATGCTTGCCATTGTTGTAGTTGTTGTAGTTGATGTTGATGAGGTTGTTAGGTGCCAAATTAATTGGGTCTCCATTGTTAATTAATTGTGAAGTTGTTTTGGTGGTTTGGAGGCTAAAAAAAATAGATTTTTGTGGTGTAGTATGGATTGGGTCATGTGTTGGCCGAAAATTGTGGCACTAAGTTGTATATTTTTGGGGTGTTTAAGCCAACCTAGGTTTGGGATGTTGTAGTTGATGGTTATTGTTGTGTAGTTGATTGTTGGTATGGTGATATTTGTTGTAGAGTGGTTTTTGTTGGTATGGTGATATTTGTTGTAGAGTGATATTTGTTATATGGTGGTGTTGTATGTCATGGGTACCATTGAATGGAATAAGTGTGGGGTGTATTATACCGGAAGTGGTAAGAAAATTATGGAGCTATTGTGGGGGTTGTTATGAGTGAAGTAAGGAGCTATATTTGGTGTCATTGGGTGGTGAAGGCTGAGTAACCATCTTATTGGCACTAGCTAGGGAATTCGTTGATGGTTTGTTTGATTATTTGCAGGATCAATGGCTCCCAAAAGGCAAAGGCGCTCTGGAGGTACATCCCAACGACCTGCTTACGATGAGTCCAGATTCCAATCGGAACTGGCCGAGGATGACTTCAATGCCAAGGCTACAAAAACGTTCATCCATGAAATCCCGATTGATCGGGCAGCCCTCCGAGCCGAAAAAGTGGAGATGTATAAAGAGATACGGAGGCGGGAAATGGAGTTCCTATTTGCTGACCCTGCACCAGTTAACAAGATGCTGGTTCGTGAATTTTATGCCAACTGCCCTTTGAATTTGGGTAGGGAGGTGATTGTTCGGGGTATGGTGGTCAGTGCTCAAATTCAAACAATTCGCCGGGTGTGCGACTTCCTCCGTTCACCAGTGACGTCGACTATTAACATGACAGGCCTGGGGTGACATGGGAGGTCATGACAGATGTACTTTGCACGGGAGGGGGGGGGGGGGCAGCCCATATGGATACGTGACCAAATAAGCCTCAACCCTAACTCCTTCACTCACCTGGCCAAGTGTTGGTTGACTGTTATCTGTAGCAGGTTCCTGCCTTCTAGCAATACCACGGACGTGAACTTCAATAGGGCACTGTTGACTTGGTGCTTTGTGACAGGGAAGGATTTTGATACGGCACGGGTAATTGGAGATGAAATGGTCTTACGGGGCCCGCTGCTGACAAAGGGATTCTATTTCCCTTCCTTGGTGACCACATTGTGCTTGATGAGAAACACCCCTACCAACCCTGCTGATGGCGATTTGCCTCCCAAAGCAGCTTTCAAAGCTTCTAGCATCAGAGTGGGCAGGGGCACCCGCACTACAATTGAGATTGATGATGAGGAGGATGATCCGGTCCCTGTTGCACCGTCCAGGAGGTCTGTTGACAGTGCCGGGCCCTTTCGGCGCCCCCATTCTGGAGCAGACCTATCACGCTCACAGTCCTCCCGGCCTATGCTGCGCTCCTTGGAGGAAGAGGTCGCGGATCTCCGCACCTCGGTGGATGGTCTGCACACACGGATGGACGCCATGTCACAGAGGCAGGCTAGATCTGAGAGCCGGTTTATGGCTTGGCTACGCGCATTGGGGAGGGCCTGCCATGTAGACCCCAGCACCGTCTCCGACTCGGATTGAGTCTCAGGGAAGTCTTCTCACCCTTCTGCTCTTTACTTTATTGATATGACATGGGGACATGCCATGATTTTAAGTGTGGGGTGGAAGACTTGCTCTAACTGTGTATTGACATGTATATAGCTGTTGTTGTGTTGTAGCATTAGATGTGGTGTACATATGTGAGTGTGTTATATTAGGAGTAGCTGACTTGGCCCAACGACGGACACTTGTTGACGGGTCTCTTGAGGGTCAAAGTCAGATATATAAAAAAAAAAAACACAAAAACTTGTAGAGGACTCTTCCTGATGACGGACTATGTGGACAGTACTCTTGAGGGAAGTAGTCCATGTAGAATTTTTTTAATTTTATTTTCTTCTTTTAGGTAGTGTAGTACCTCCCCCTTGGTTTTTCTTTTGACCACGGTTCTTTTCCAAGGGTTTTTCTTGAACCGGGTTAGGTAGATTTTTCTTTTATAGTTTTAGGATTAGATGGGTGAAGGTCAGAATGTAACCCCAAATGTGCACACTTGCAAAGAAAACGAACTAAGAGTGTGACGTCTAGGCTTGTTGTAGACTCATAATATATGCCTTAATTTTGCACATCTTGTCTGGCTTGAACACTCGTATGACTGTGTTGATGAACTGATTCGGAATGAGTTACATGCCAAGTGTGTGCGAGTTGTTACTTGCATCTTATGCTTGCATATGATACCTAGAACTTGCCCTGTGTGTTTGCAAAGCGAAATAGAAGTCGTTTAATTTTAGAGATGATTGAGGCATTTCTTTGTGCAACCCTTTATACTTGAGAATCCACCTGTGCATATTACCATAGTTAACCCTTTGAGCCTGAAGCCTGTTCTTTGATAACCCTATAATAATCTAAATCGTTGTGTTTGAATAAGCTCATTGTTTGAACCCTTACCTCCTAGAAGCACTTAATCACTAAAGAATATACAAAAGTCAAA
>NW_017678184.1:9876-19964 GCF_001879085.1 Nicotiana attenuata
CACCGCGGTTCCACCGCGATCGCGGTAGAACCGCGGTGGAAGCAGTCTCTGAAGGTTGAAGATTCCGCGAAGGCGGTTGACCGTGGTTCTACCGCGACCGCGGTAGAACCGCGGTGGGCACAGTAAACTTCGGGGACTTAAGTGTAAAACACGGGATTTTTAGACCTAAACCCTATTTAAAACGCTAGACTTCGCCCAAAAGAGGCATGTATTGATTTCTAAGGGTTCTTAGCAAGAAAAACAATTGTGAGAAAGTACTCTAAACATCTTTCTTCTTTTCTTTTGATTTTATGATGAATTCAAGCTTAGTTTATTCTCCATAGTCATGAGTAGCTAAATTCCTTGTCTAAGGCTTTGATGGAACCTATTGAGTGATGAACTTCTTGTTTATGTGAATACAAATTGCTAGTTTAATCTTTATTTGTTCAACTTCGTGTTCGTTGTAGTTAATTGACAGGATCCTCAATTAGCTGTGCCTATTTAGTGTGCATAACTTGGAAAAGAGTGCATATTTAGGGTGTTGTTGAACAACACCACTCCTAGATTATTAGAGGAATCTATAATTGCGGGTTTAAAGGCGGGATTAGGGATAACGAAGCCTTGGGTGCAATTTAAATTGAATTGTGCGAAATTAAGCAAGCTAGTGTATCTCGGGAGAGTGCAATAGTAGATTACTGTGATTACTCGGGAGAGAATTGCGGTAAGATTAGCGTTCATGATTGATAGAGTTGTGTGGGTAAATTTGTATGAGCATAAACAGAAGGGATTCCATCAATAGGGGAAATCATTGCCTTAGCTTTTTCTCATAATTGTTTACAACCTTATTAATTTAGTTACAACCATTAGTTACTTGCAAGCTAGTTGTTAAAGAACACTCAACTGAGAATTTGAATATTTGAGAAGCTGGTTCTGAAGACTTGGTGGGTCTGAAGATAGCGGTTGATAGGTTAACTCTCTGTGGATTCGACCCTGGGCGTAATACTCGGGTGATATTTGCAACGTCCGCAGAGTCCTTTTTATAAGGCATAGTTGGGCGTGATCAGCTTACAAGTTGTCTTCTTTAAAATCTTAAGCATTACAACAAGCAATTATTATACTGAAGCAATGCAACACTTTTCGATATCATCATATCAACTTATCTTGCTCTATAGTTTCTTACCCTTTGACTTCTGCTACTATCTATTGTTTCTTGCACTCTGATTGTCTTATTTATCTGTGATTGCTACTGCTCCCTTTTAGACTGCTTTATCAAAAATTATTCGCTTTCGTTACTTTCATTTTCATACTGCATTGAATTGATTGTCCTTATCTGGCCTGTTTTTTTGTCATGCTTTCAGAAAGAACGTCTCTACATTCCAAGATAGAGGTAAGGTCTGCGTACACTCTACCTCCCGAGACCTCACTTTGTGGGTTTTCACTAGGTATGTTGTTGTTGTATATCAACTTATGAAATTCTCGAGCCGATTTTATTATTAAGCTTTTATTTTATACTTTTTCATTGAAAATTTGTGGTTTGATATTCTTACTTAGGTCAATTTGGCTTTTGGCCCCATTCTTGTTGAGATGGCCTTGAATATGGTATCCAGAATCGATTAATTCGGATTCGTGATCTCTATTAGAAATTTTTGCATTCTCTAATACAGGATAGAGAGATCCAATCATTTACCACTGGCTCATCTCTACGATTTTAGTAGTATTTGGTCCCTATAAATTCATTAGTCAACTACATCCACGACGGTCCCATTTGATTTAATCATTAAGACAAAGTCTTAATTTTTCTAGCTTCCCATTTTGACCAAACATGCTATTACTCGTTCCGGTAAAGTCTTAATTTTCTGGCCTCCCCATGTTCCTCTTTTTAAATTCCTCCTCCAAATTAGCTATAAATTGAAGCAGATCATTTTGTTATCTTGAATTTCGGGACCTTCCTCTGTGCATTGTATATTTCTCCAGCTAGTAATTGGTGCAAGAAAGAAAGTGATGGAGGGAAAGGTTAAGGCAGTGGCAAAGGAGTTAAACAATAATGGAATTCATTTTGAAACAAAATTGCAGCAGGAAGAAGAATCAGTAACACAAGAGATCCAAGTAAAATGCGATGACAAAATCAGTGAAGAAGAGAAGAATAAGATTTGCCTCATGAGAGCTCTTGTCGAAAAGCAGGATCCTTCTTCCAAGGTATAAATAGTATTATATACTCCCTCTATTTTAATTTGTTTGGTATAGTTTTACTTGATATGAATGAAGTTTAAAAGAAAAAAAAAATCTCAAATATATCATAATGTTTCTGTTGTTATACTCATATTTTTAAAACTTGTGATCATAAATATGATATAACATTTGTAGGTTACAAAAGCTTCTTATTAAGGAAGTATAAAAATATATCACTTTATCTTAAAACGGGCTAATAAGAAAATAATATTCAGGGAAGTGAAATGCAGGGAGTAACTCTTTGTTAGTTTCCTTCCTTCCGTTTACATGTAAAGCATCAAGATTTTTCTATGTTAAAATGATCAAGTTCAAGAGAGTGGTTTTTAATGGCCTATTTTTTCTAGCAAACTCAGTAGAGCTTATGACTTGTACTACCGGTTTTAAGATTGTAAGTTTGTATAGTTCTATTTCGAAATTGTGAGATGTTAGTTAAATATTGTTATCATTTAAGTTAATGTTAGGCTTACATAATCCCTAAGACTAGGTGCCATCATGACATCCTACGGAGGAAAATTTGGGTCATGACACTATAAGTGTACAACTTCTAGTTAGTTAAAAGAAAATGAGATGTTGTAGGTCTTGGAAAATATACACCTTAGGAACTAGCTTTCGCAGTTGAATTTGGCCTAATCTTCATTATTCTAAATCATGTATTAGAGTTAGACTCATCTATGTTCTTGGTTTATCCAATGTTGAGCTCTTATGTTATATGTCCATGCCCCAAATGTTCCGCTCTAGCCGTAGGGGAGGTGTTAAGTGTCGTGCATTGGTTAAGGGAATTGACTGTTGCCTTGTTATGTGGTTTTGAGTCATGCTCACCTCATGAGCTTGTTTTTTGGAGTTGAGTTAGGTTCAGAGTCCATTTTCTTATCAAGTTTTTTTTACGTGAATTGTTTCCAGGAAGTAGATGATTTTGAAATAAGAAGGTTTCTTCGAGCTAGGGATCTAAACGTAGACAAAGCTTCGGCAATGTTGTTGAAATGCCTTAAATGGAAGAAAAGCATTGCACCAAATGGCTTCATTTCAGCGAGTGAGATTCCAAACCAGATAGCACATAACAAAATGTTCATGCAAGGAGTGGACAAACAAGGACGCCCTATTGCTGTCGTTTTAGGTGGCAGACATTTTCAAAATAAACTAGGAGGTCCTGACGAGTTCAAACGTATGAATTTGTTTTCTTTCTATTTATTCCATTCCACTTGGCCTGTTACTTAATTTATAGTCAAGACTTTGTTCTGATTTGCAGGATTTGTGGTCTTGGCTTTGGACAAACTATGTTCAAGGTACACTAACTTGTATTATATATATACCTTTTCAAATAAGCTTCCAAGTTAGTCAAGATCATGCAACCTTGATATTTTTATTATTTTATTTTGGGATTTTTTTGATGAATCAGGACCTCACCAGGTAGGGAAAAGTTTGTGGTAATTGGAGATCTCCAAGGTTTTGGCTATTCCAACAGCGATGCTCGTGCATATATTGGGGCTCTATCCATTTTACAGGTCTAATTAATCATTATTGTCATTGCGTTTAACTTCTATATACGAACAATGTAAGGTCTTTTTTATACTATCAGATCATCTAAAAGAATCAGTTGCCTGAAAAACAAGGTAGTTTACCTAGTAAAAATTGAAACATGCTAAATATAATGATAGTGTAAAAGCGCTTCACTACCCGTATATATAAGTGAAATCCTTTTCATTTTTCTCCTTGCAGTCCATAATGTTGAAGTTTACTACTATTAATTGCAGGACTGCTACCCTGAGAGACTTGGAAAACTAATCGTAGTTCATGTTCCTTACCTATTCTGGACAATGTGGAAAATTGTGTATCCTTTTATTGATAACAAGACCAAAAAGAAGGTGAGTCTCTACAATCGTTGATGAAACAATGCTAGAGTTTAGTCAAGCTGCAGTTGCTGCGGCGAAACTATGTATGGTCAAGGGTGGTCAATTGAACATTCTTCGTCCGAAAAATTACATTATGTAGATAAAATATTGTACTTGTTATTGATTAAAAAAAAGTAGACTTTGAAAATCTTTGCATGACCCACTGGCAAAGGGGGTATTGAACACCCTTATTTAATTTTCTGACTTCGCCATTGTACGGTCGTAGTCGAGGATTACCTCATTAAGTTATTGGTTAAACCTTGTGTTAGATTATATTCATCAACTTAATTTCTATCCTTACTCTCAGATCACATTTGTGGAAAACAAACGACTCATGACAACTCTACTTGAAGACATTGATGAAAGTCAGATACCAGAGATTTATGGAGGCAAAATGCCATTAGTTCCTATTCATGAAGCCTAAGCAAGTAATTACATTATTTAGAGCTCCTTTTCGAGGAGTTTCAACCTAATCGAGAAGGTAACACTCTCGAAAATAAGACAAAGTTTGTAATGAGGTTAAACATTTGTATACATTATGCATACATAAACATTTTGCTTTTACCTAATTGTCACTTCAGCTTCCATTTGATTTTTGACTAAACTGGACAGTCCTCACTCTCAGATTCTACAGCTAGTGAACATAAGTTTGTATAATATTTACTTCAAATTCTCTTTGTAGGGTTAAATGCCTTTGTAGCTCCTCTGCGTTTACAAGAAAAGCAAGACTAACCACCGTTAAGCTGGCTTTCTACCTATTATTTTACTGTTCGGTTATTTCTAACAAATTGTAGCCGAAATATTTGAGTTCGGATGGAATATACTGCTGAAGTTTGTCTCCATGACTAATATGACATATATAGCCTATTTGGCCAAACTTTTAGGCCAAACTTTTAAAAAGGTTAAAAAAGTACTTTCGCTGTGAAACAATTTATTTTTGGCTAATTAATTTAAAAATACTTTTGAACAGCAATTAGTATTTGGCTAAGCTCTAAAAAGTATTTCTAAGTGTATTTTTCTCAAAAGTGCTTTTCAAAATAGTTCTTTTGGAAGAAGCTATTTTTTTCTTTCTGAAAAATTGCTTCTGATTCTACTCAAATGCACTTTTTTTTATCTTCTAAAAAATTAGCCAAACACCTTAACTTTGAAAAAAAAAATAATTTCGGCCAAAAAGAAGTTTAGCCAAACAATTTCACATAAAATTTTCTTCTATCACCTCCCATTCTAGGAGAAAATACGCGGGCCTGGCCCCACACTTTTATTTTCCTTCTGTTGAAAATCAGATAGAGGTGCTGTTGGTAATCTGTGTTCAAAATCAGTAAATAAAAGAAGCAAACAAAGTTAGTTCAATAAACAAATCGTAAAATAATTTCGAACCCACAAGTTACTTGTGTGTCCTTAAAGAATTTAATCCCCTCATTGTTGCCCAAGGTTATGGATTACTTCCTCCCCGGATAGAACGAAAAAACTATTCTGTAATACTGACAATCGAAATTACAGAACTTCAGAGAACTCAACAAACGGAGCAAATCACACTTGACACTTTATTTATTTTAAAAAATAATGCAACTATGTAGAAAAGAGAGGAGAAAATTTCAGATTTTCCTATAGACAAAGAAAGGGTGAGATGAAGAGGTGCAATCCAAGAGGTGCCTCTTCCATTTCCCATTCACACCCCTTAATAAAAACGCAACAATCCCCCATATGAATGTGGAATGGCTATATGATGAAAAAAGGCATAAAAATTGTGTGATTCGCAAGTAAGGATTAATCACATCTGGATAAGTAGGTTTCCCTTTGAACTTTCCGTAGTGAACTTATGTCGAATATACTCGGTCAATCAGTAGATTTGATATCTTTGAACCGTCGAGCTTTGGTGTATACCTAGACAACCATATCACACAATCAATCCTTAACCGTCTTTGGTTCTCATTGTTGTGTTCGTTTCAGCCATGAACACCACCTGGTTCATAAGTGCGTAGAGAACTGGCCTTACAGAATTCTCCTTGAAGCGGCTTACACTTCACACTTACATAGGTGATTCCTAAACATGTTATCTCGTAGATACACTATTTGATATACCCCGTATCAAACTTAGAAACCATTAAAAAAAACTTTACGTTTTATCCTTGGTACTGAACATTGTCTTCATCACGAGAATGGACCAAAAAGAAATTTTATTTGACAATGTTGAACCGTCACTAAAGACTTTGTTTGAGCTCCTTGAACTTAGATCTTGGGATCTGCAGTCTTCTAGGTAGAGTTACCACCACAATGACTTGTCCCCGGCCATAGTCCCATTCCCCTCGATGATCTTTCAACTACCTCTCTAGTTAGGCCTTTTGTAAATGGATCCGACACATTATCACTTGACTTCACATAGTCAGTTATGATAATTCCCCTAGAGAGTAGTTGCCTAACGGTTTTATGTCTTCGTCGTATATGACAAGATTTTCCGTTATACATAATGCTCCCAACTCTTTCTATTGCTGCTTGACTATCGCAATATATGCATATATATGGGCCAAAATAAAATATCTTTAAGAAGATTTTAGGAGCCATTCAACTTCTTCACCGGCCTTGTCTAAGGCTATAAACTCAGCTTCCACTGTAGAGCGGTCAATGCACGTTTGTTTGGATGATTTCCAAGACAACGCTCCTCCACTGACTGTTTAGACTCGGTTGAACCGGTGATCTAATTTGCATCACTATACCCCTCTATTATTGCAGAATACTTATTGTAGTGCAAAGCATAATTTTGAGTATATTTCAAGACTTGTTTCATTGTCATGAAAGTTCAATGCAAACTTCCTTATGTCGTAGACTAATACGTCTCGACTTTCAATTGCATATCAGATTATTGACTACACTTAATGTACCAGTAGTATATTATTACAACAACATGAATAATTTGCATCAGTTGTGGCCACAACCTTTTAATATAAAATACATTTCGCAATCACTCTACCATTTTCAAGCAATTGTACGATATTTATTCATACGTCTATATGATATGCATAATATAGCACCTTCATTCATGAAACAAACCCAACTTGCAATGGATTTTGGTCATGTTCATCGGTTGGTTCACCTCATTATAGACCAACGTATTAATATATTCGTTCATGAACGGTCATGTCCATACAAAAACACATAGACGTATCTTTTTATGAAAAGTCACAACCTTCGAAGTGATATCATTTCATAAAAGAACTAAACAATATAAATTTTCAAGAAAGGAAATAATCTTTCGAGAAAGACATGTGACCAACTTTCGAATTAGTAGTTTCATCAACTAGTCTTCACTAAGATTGAACAACTGATGAGTTCACCGACTACCATATAAATATCCACTAAAGATTTTGTGGGGTCCAAAAAGCTAATTCTTCTAACATTAGCTTTTGTCATGCATAAGCTAAAAGCCCCCACATTTTAAATACTTAAGTTGGGCTTCTTTCCATTTCATTTTTCATATGAAATGGATTACGTCTTGTTATGGGAACTCGACTTAGTATTCGGTTAGTTGTAAGAATAATTTCCCCCCCCCCCCTCCCCACAAGTTCTGGAGTAAACCAGAACTTATCAACAAGACATTCATCATCTCCTTTAACGTTTTGTTCTTTCTTTCCGCAATTCCATTAGATTGCGGTGACAAAGAGGCGACCGTTTGGTGAATAATTTCATATTCCAAATATATTTCTTCAAAAGGAGATTCATATTCGGCGCCCCTATTACGTTGTATAGTCAACTACAAGAACTGTTGTTTGTGTCACGACAGAGCCAAAATTAATAAATGGTGAAGTTTTTAATCTTCAAACCAATCTGACACATTCAGAATTCGGTGAAGTTTTTAATCTTCAAACCGAGTAATATCTGATACAACTAGATCTAATAAACGGTGAAGTTTTTAATCTTCAAACCGGGTAATATGTGACACAATCAAATTTAATAAAAGGTGAAGTTTTTAATCTTCAAACCGAATAATAAATTAGAGTAGAAAATTACTAAGACTTTAATCTCCAAACCGAGTATAACGTCTGTCACACCTCTTTTTTTCACTACACCCCCGGAATAGGGTATAATAAAGGGAGTTATTTCCAACTTGAAGTGACAATCGAAACGGGATTTATTTTTAAAAATCAGAGTCGCCACTTGGGAGATTTATGGTGTCCCAAGTCACCGATTTAGAATCCCGAATCGAGGAAAGATTTGACTCTGTTTATGTCTGCGAACCAGAAATCCGGGTAAGGAATTTTGTTAACCCGGGAGAAGGTGTTAGGCATTCCCGAGTTCCGTGGTTCTAGCACGGTCGCTCAACTGTTATAATTGGCCTATTATCTAATTTTAATACATGTTCAAACCTAGGTGCATTTTAACTTTTAACCTCTTTATTTAGTTATTTTTAAGGAAAATTGCAACGTCATTTAAAATATGTCTTGAACCACGTCACATAAATGCACCCGCAGTTCGCAACACATTTTATCTAACGTTGAAATTTGGATTTGGGTCACATAAATGCGCACCCGAGTTTAGGAAAGTAAATTTATTAAAATAACGCGCCTAATGCAAAAATTTATTAAAATAACGCGCCTAATGCAACTACGCGTTGTTAACTTTGCGAGGGCCATGGAAATTTGCTAAATGGCACTCCTCGAATTCTAAAGAGTTAAAATTAATTAAGTGAGGGCCATGGGTTTTGAGATTTTATTCTTCTCACTTAGCACCACTCATGGCCTATATATGTCAAGCATTCACTCAATGTTCTTAAAGTAACGGAAACGACCTCCAGAAATAAGAACCAAAGAAAGGATTAAACAAAGGAAAAAAAAGACATATAAAAGTTATAGGAAAGTTCTGTTCCTAAAACAAGAATATTAGCTTAATACTAGCCAAAGATTGAGGCCCAAAGGATGTAACTAATCAACACAACCAACAAATCAAGCAATTGGCCAAATAATTAATCGTTGAGACTTTTTAGAAAATTATATAATTTATTTATTGGAGCAAACAATGGCAGAATATAAAATAGTTGGAATGGAATTACATGAGCATAGGAAATGGGAGTAGAAAGAACGCAATCAAATGAGCAACTGGATTAGATGAGGTAACACAATTCACAAGCCAATTAGTTGGAACTTTCAATTAAAGGTCGGCGCAACTCTTATTTGTCGTTACACAAACAGAATTCATAAAAAAAATAAAAAAAAAGCTTCCCCTACACACACAAAAAAAAAACTTCCCCTACATGAATTAAAAAAAACGTTCTCCATGACAGAAATCAACAATCAAACAGAGACCTCACAAAATTAATCAACAAAGCAATATCAACAAGAAATCACATATATGAGTCAAAAGTGGATAAACAAATAGAAAAGAGGTAAGAATGAACCTCATTATAGCTGAAGATTGATTGTTTCACTACTTCAAACTCAACATATGACAAACTGTGAACGGAACTACGGACGGAACCGCGAACCGAGTCGCAAACGGACTCAATTTGGCTTCTTCGTGTTTCTGAAATTCCAATGTAAATGAGAGGACTTCTACTTGAACTTGGGGTGAAACGGGATACTCAAGTTATTTAAGATAATCTATGAAATTAGTGAATAGTTCTGACTTTTCCTTTTGAAATTGCTGAATTGAGGTAATGATGGAGAAGAAAAGGGATTTTTGGGTGGATTTAGTTGAAGAAGAAAGAGGCGTTCTTCTTTTCTTTCATCATATGCGGCTGATTGTGTGTTTTTTAGGTGTATATGGTGTTGGGATTGAAAACTTAGGGTAGGGTTTCTATAATTGGGTATTTTATATGGAAGTGGGAAGGGATGACGGCCATTGGATTAGAAGGAAAATAGATGGCTAGGATTAAATCTTGCACTTAAATGGGCTAATGGGTGGGAAAGAATGGGCTAAGGGTAATTGGGTTGGACCATGTCTTTTTGTGTCTCAATTTTGGGCTAAGAAGACTCCAAAAATTATTATTCAAAACCATAG
>NW_017678184.1:21261-23651 GCF_001879085.1 Nicotiana attenuata
GCATTCCTGTTCTCCAGTGGCTCTTGACTGCAACAAATAACAAGAAATTTTATGCCCCAGTTTGGGGACTGGGTACAGCATGTTATCAAATATTAAAAGCTAAAATTGGAATTGTACTTCCCTTGTTCTCCAGGTGGGCGCCTGACTGCTGAAGCTTGAAAAGCATTCCCTTGTTCTCCAGGTGGACTCCTGATTGCTGAAACTTGAAATGTGTGCCTCTGTTCTCCAGGCGGGCTCCTGACTTCAACAAAATAAACAACAAAGAAAATTTTCTGCCCCAGTTTGGTAACTGGGTACAGCATGTTATCAAATATTTAAAATTAAAAGCATAAAATTTGAATTGCACTTCCCTTGTTCTCCAGGTGGGCTCCTGACTGCTGAAACTTGAAAAGTATTCCCTTGTTCTCCAGGTGGGCTCCTGATTGCTGAAGCTTGAAAAGTATTCCCTTGT
Source organism: Nicotiana attenuata (assembly GCF_001879085.1). Taxonomy (NCBI): domain Eukaryota; kingdom Viridiplantae; phylum Streptophyta; class Magnoliopsida; order Solanales; family Solanaceae; genus Nicotiana; species Nicotiana attenuata. The sequence goes on from NW_017678184.1 coordinate 21,713, forward strand.
TCTCCAGGTGGGCTCCTGACTGCAACAAAATAAACAAAAACAAAGAAAACTTTCTGCCCCAGTTTGGTAGCTGGGTACATGGGTAAGTGTTAAACTGAATTATTCTACCAACTATTATAAGAATTTGAAAGCTAAGTCCTATTATCCAGGGAGGTCCTGACAACTTCTAATAATTATGAACCTAAGTTATATCCTCTAGAGGTATTACCCCCACTACATTTGTTGTCTAAAAGGTCTTAAACTACTCCCCATTATCCAGGAGGGTCCTGACAACTTCTAGTTAATAGATAGTTTTAACCTAAGTTATATCTACTGAAGGTACGACTCCCACTATATCTTGTTATCTGAAACGATCTTTAAAGCTACATCCCATTATCCAGGAGGGTCCTGAAAACTCCTAATTGATCCTAAACGTGCAAACTTTGAAACCAACTTATATTCCTATTTATGCTAAATTATGCTACTCATGATTGCTTTGAAATTTAAACTAAGTCCCATTTTCCAGGAGGGTCCTGAGAATTTCTCGTCATACCTGTTTTGGGTGCTTGCTTTTTCCCTAAGGAGGGTTACTCCGAAACCAATGAAAACTTTCTGTCCCTGTTCCAATCAAAGAAAAATCTTGTCAGTTAAAAAATGCGGTGGTTGGTTTATGGCCTTGAACTTTGAGGGTGATTGCTCCTTTTCTTCCCATGATCGCTGATTCCATTTGAAGACCTTGCTTGCTTGGTGACTAACCACTTTCCTCTGTCATCTTTACCATTGAAAATACCTCTTCTCCATTCAGACCCAACACCCTCTATCTGTTGCATTGCTCATGAACTGGAATCTACCCAACCTTTGTGTCTCGCATGAATCCCAAAGCACATCCATTACCCCCACTCTATGTATACGTTGTTCTTTCTTGACTTAACCACTAGCTTCGGCCTTGAGGTCTGTTGCTCCCTCATTTTGGTTTCCATTCGACGACCTTACTCATTCCTCGACTAACCACTTCCTTTGTAAGCCTTGACCCGGAAAACACCTCTTCTTATTCAGGCCCACTACCCTTTATTTATTGCACCGCTCGTACTGACATTTACCGAACTTTTGTGTTTCACCTGGACTCCCAAGCATATTAATTGTTACCAACTCAGCGCGCATGTTGTTCGTTCCTGATTTGAATCAATGGCCTTGGCCTCGAGATCTATTGCTTCTTCACTTGGCATACTCCAACAATAACTTTGATCTCTGCTTGGAATACCTCGCTTGTCACTGGTTCACCAATCTTTTCACAGAAAATATCTTTGATCTGTTCACCAAGCACCCTCCATCTTGTTTCATTGTTCATGAATTGATATGTACCAAATCCTTGTATTTTACACGAATCCCAAGGCATGTCGATTGTTATTAGCTCAATGCGCTTGTTGACTTTTCCTGACTTATGACATTTTGACGTGTTAGCCAGACCCCGTTTTGTGCAATTGGAAAGCTGGTGGCAAATTTTGAAGTCATTTCTTACTTGTTCTGACCAGACGTACTCAAGAAGAGGGAGTAAACAAAACAAAAGAACAGAGTAGAGGACAATGGGAAGAGATGATTCCTAACAAGAAAACTACAAAGTAGAAACCGATCGGATGTGGACACCGACTCTGATGACCTTGACATGCACCTGCAACCTATTCTGTTTAGCAAATCTGATGTTCAACTCTCGTTGTACCTTTTCGCCGTGAAACTGGGCTTCAATTCTCTGCTTGCCCGATCTGAATCACAATCCCTTTTCGACTTGTGGTGCCCGTGGGTTTTCACCATCAAGCCTCTCTCATTTTCGGTCTTTTTCTCAACTCACCATCGCCTTATGGTGCCCATCAAGGTTTTCACCAATAAGACTCTCTCATTTTTTGTTTCTCTCAGCTTTCTTTGCCTTGTGGTGCCCGTGAGGGTTTTTCATTGATAGGGCTCT
>NW_017678185.1:0-16462 GCF_001879085.1 Nicotiana attenuata
ATAGACTATGCTTAACAATAAAACACTCTGAAAAGCCCACATACGGCGAAAACTTTTTAGTTGACCGTTGGAAAAAGAATAAGTCCCGCTCCTATTAACATAGGGGCTGGAAGTGGAATGAAAGGTATGATCCACGCATATTCATATGTCTGTTCCATAAAAAGTTTAGAATTCTTAATTAATGTTTCCGATTCACCGGATCTTACCTCTTTTGAAAGGAGTCAATAAAAAGTCAAAATATGGACTAACTTAAACTAATTTAAAACTTAAATCGAATTTTCTATTCTTACTTATTCTGAGTCTTTGCTAAATACTTCAACTATTGAAATCAAGATAACAATTCTGGGCAAAAGAAGGAACATATACTTAAGTGTCAATATCTTTCGATTTGAATTGACACGTAGTGAAATGAGGCAACAACTAACATCCACAAAGTGAAGCACTCTTGAACTGAATGGACATTAGTTGAGAGCCCCCACAACACATACTATATCCTTAATTTTATGCAAATTTCGCGATACTAACAAAGTGCTTTTATGGTCATGCACATACCTTGGGTCTCATGAGTGCTCTAGAAAGACATCCCAAGTCTTTCATAAAAGGCAACCGCACCTTTATACTCATGTAGGTGATTCCATCAAGTCTATCTACAGATAGACTACCTTAAGGCTATGGAATTATTAAGAGCAAAATAAGCTCAACCTTATAAAGCACTACCACATGCCATAGGGATAGGAAATGTAGTGCATATTGAGGTCTCATATGGCTTCGTTTGACCACAAACGGGTATCCACCATACTACCTCAATCCATGGGCTTTAGCCCCATCCCCCTCGATGTTTCAAGGATAACTCTCCTTGCCAAACCCTTGGTTAAAGGATCCGCTAATTTTTTTCGGATCTTACATATTCCAAGGAAATAACACCATGTTTCAACAACTGTTTTACCGCACCATGCCTAATGCGGATATGTCTTCTTTTTTCATTGTACACACTATTTTGACAATTCCAATTGCCGCCTGTGAGCACAATGTAGAGAAACTTGTGAAGCTTGTCTTCCCCATAAAGGCACGTCTGCCAATAAGTTTCTCAACCACTCGGCTTCTTGCCTGCCAACTCAAGAGCAATGAATTCAGACTCCATAGTAGATCGTGCTATACAAGTCTATTTTGAAGACTTCCATGAAATAACACCTACACCCAAAGTAAATACATAGCCACTAGTGGAGCTAACTTCATCATTGTCAGTAAGTTTGCATCACAAAATCCTTCTAAAACAGCAGAAAATTTATTAAAATGCAAACACCAATCCATAGTACCTCTCAAATACCTTAGCAAACGATGAAGAGCATTCCAGTGTTCACTACTAGGGTTGTAAGCATATCTACTCTACTAACAACATAAGTAATATTAGGTCGTGTATAATTCATGAGAAATATTACACTACCAATTATCTTAGCATACTCAATTTGAAAAATACTAGATTCCTTATTCTTTTTCAAGTGTATGCTAGGATCATAAGGAGTTCTCACAGGTGCTACATCAAAACAATTAAACCTTTTCAACATTTTCTCAATATAATGAGACTGAGACAATGAAAAACCATCAGAAGTTCTTTTGATTTTAACCCCTAAAATCACATCTGCTTCTCCAAGATCTTTCATTTCAAATTTAGAAGACAAAAAATTCTTAGACTCATTAACAACATTCACATTAGGGCCAAAGATTAACATTTCATCCACATACAAACATATAATAACACAATCTAATCCTATCATCCTGGAATAAACACAAGTATCAGATGCATTAACAACAAAATCATTAACCACTAATGTGCTATTAAACTTTTCGTACCATTGCTTAGGTGTCTGCTTTAGACCATACAAAGACTTTCTCAATTTGCATACTTTATTCTCCTGTCCTTGGATCACAAATTCCTCAAGTTGAGACATATAGAGATCTCTTCCTTTAAATCACCATTTAGGAAAGCCGTTTTAACATCCATTTGATGTATCACTAAATTATGAATAGCGGCTAAAGCAACAAGAGTTCTAATAGTCGCTATCTTAGTCACAGGAGAATAAGTATCAAAGTAATCAATGTCTTTCTTTTGGTTAAAACCCCTAATAACAAGTCTAGCCTTATATTTCTCAATTGTACCATCAGGTCTCAATTTCTTCTTAAATATTCACTTGCTACTTATAGGTTTACAACCTTTAGGCAAATCAGACAAGTTCTAAGTGTGATTAGAAACTATAGAGTCTAATTCACTTTTAATGACCTCTTTCCAAAAACTAGCATCTATTGACCTCATTGCTTCACCGTATGTCTTAGGGTCTTCTTCTACTAAATAGATTGACAGTAATTCATCACTCAAAACATCAAAATCAATATTTTCAGTCAAGAAAGTAGTAATAAAGTCAGGACCAAAGCTAGCTTCAATTCTATGCCTCTTACTTCTTCTAAGTTTATTTTCATGCTCATTAGCAGTAACACTAGAAGAAAGCACAATGTGAGAATTAACAGATATAGATGTAGAAGCATTATTAGGCACATCAGTATGCACATTATTTTTCAATGGAAAAACATGCTCAAAAAATTCTGCATCTCTAGATTCACAAATAGAACTATCATTCAAAGACATAAATCTATATGCATCACTATTTTGAGCATAACCAATGAAAATAGCATCAAAAGTCTTGAGTCCAACAGTTACTTGTTTAAAATCAGGTAGACCAACCTTAGCCAAACAGCCCCACACTTTCAGAATTTTCAAGTTAGGGGCAAACCCTTTCCATAACTCATACGGGGTTTTATCTAACTTCTTATGAGGGAATTTATTAAGAACATAACATGTAGATAAAACAGCATCCCCTCCCCCCCATATATTATCAGATAAACTCGAACTCAAAAGCATAGAATTCATCATTTCCTTAAGGGTTCTATTTTTCCGTTTGGCTACACCATTTTGTTGGGGAGTATAAGAAGCACTAACCTCATATATAATACCATTTTCCGCACAAAAGGCTTCTAGAGTATTAGCACTATATTCACCACCCCTGTAGACCTAAGCCTCTTGATTTTTCTGTCTAATTGGTTCTCTACTTCTGCCATGTATCTCAAAAATATACTTTCAGGCTTATCTTTTGATTTAAGAAGATATACCTTAGTGTATCTAGAAAAGTCATCCACAAAGGTGATGTAGTATTTCTTTCCACCCCTACTAATAGTGTTCATGAAATCCCCTAAGTCTGATGTACTAGTTCAAGCAATTCTGTTTTTCTACTAGTTACATTCTTAAAAGGCTTTTTGGGATATTTTTTTTCTACACAAACAGGACACTTAGAAAAATTATCAACATTAACTGCAGGAATTAATTCCATTTTTCTAAGTCTTTTAATAGAAGCAATATTAACATGACCTAGTCTACCATGCCACAAATCAATAGACTCAGGAATATAAGCAGAATTGAAAGTACTAGCATTATTAGTAATCTCTTGAGCGATGTTCAGTAAAAATAAACCCCCACTAAGGTAACCCTTCCACCCCCCCCCCCCCCACGAGAAATAACAACTTTATCAGATTCAAAAACAAGTTTAAGACTTGCTTTATTGAGAAGCGCACCAGAAACTAAGTTTCTACGAAGGAAGGGTACATACAGAACATTGTTCAAGGCTATGGTTTTTCCAGAAGTTAACTTAAGGAGAATTTTTCCTTTACCTATAACTCCAGCTGTAGTGGAGTTACCCATGTAGACACACTCGCCATNCGAAGCCCGGGACCGCCAGAGCCCGGGACCGCTAAGCCCGGGACCGTTTAGCCCATTTAGGCCCGGGCCCGGGCCCACATACAGCCCTAGCTGATACAACATGACCCAGAAATGTTACTGAACTCAGCCAGAACTCACACTTGGAGAATTTGGCATATAACTGACTATCCTTCAGGGTCTGAAGAACCACTTTGAGGTGCTGCTCGTGCTCCTCCTGGCTGCGGGAGTATACCAAAATATCATTAATAAAGACTATCACGAACATGTCCAAATATGGCCTGAACACTCGGTTCATCAACTCCATGAATGCTGCTGGGGCATTCGTCAACCCAAACGACATGACCAGGAACTCATAATGCCCGTACCGAGTGCGGAATGCTGTCTTAGGGACATCGGATGCCCTAATCCTCAACTGATGGTAGCCAGATCTCAAGTCTATCTTTGAAAACACCTTTGCACCCTGAAGCTGGTCGAACAAATCGTCAATCCTCGGCAGTGGATACTTGTTCTTTATCGTCACTTTGTTCAATTGCTGGTAATCAATGCACATCCTCATCGAACCATTCTTTTTCTTCACAAATAACACTGGCGCACCCCAAGGCAAAACGTTGGGTCTAATGAAACCCTTCTCAAGCAAATCCTGCAACTGATCCTTTAACGCTTTCAACTTTGGCGGGGCCATGTGGTACGGCGGAATGGAAATGGGCTGAGTGCCCGGAGCCAAATCAATACAAAAATCGATATCCCTGTCGGGCGGCATACCCGGCAGGGTCTGAAGGGAAAACCTCGGGGAACTCCCAAACAATAGGAACGTAATCAATAGAAGGGACCTCTGCGCTGGAATCGCAAACATACGCCAGATAAGCTAAACACCCCTTCTCGACCATGCGTCGAGCCTTCACATATGAGATATCACTGCGAGTGGCATGACCTGGGGTCCCTCGCCACTCCAAACGGGGCAAATCTGGTAAAGCCAAGGTCACGGCCTTGGCGTGACAATCCAAGATAGCATGATACGGGGACAACCAATCCATCCCTAATATAACGTCGAAATCCACCATGTCTAAGAGCAATAAATCAACACGGGTCTCAAGACCCTCAAACACTACCACACAGGAACGATGAACTAGGTCGACCACTATAGAATCACCCACCGGTGTAGATACATATACAGGAACACCCAAGGAATCACTAGGCATAACCAAGTACGGTGCAAAATAGGATGACACATACGAATACGTAGACCCGGGGTCAAATAACACTGAAGCATCCCTATCACAGACCAGAATAGTACCTGTAATAACTGCATTTGAAGACTCAGCCTCTGGCCTGGCTGGAAGAGCATAACACCGGGGCTGGGCCCTACCTCCCTGAACCATATCCCTGGGACGATCGGCTGCTGGCTGGCCTCTACCTCTGGCAGTCCGAGCTCCACCTCTATGATCTCTACCTCCACCTCTATGGCCTCTACCCCTTCCTCTAGCTAGCTAGGCGGCCTGTAGATCACCTGCTGCATGTATCATAGGACGAGGACCCTGTTGCTGTGACTGAGCACCCCTCAACCTCGGGCAAGCCCTCCTGATGTGACCATACTCACCACACTCATAGCACCCGCCTGAATGCTGCAACTGAGAAGACTGAGACTGACCCTGTCGACCTGAATGACCACCTCTGAAGCTCTGAAGCGGTGGTGCACTGATAGGCTGCTGATCAGAATAATGCGGCTGAGAACTACTACCGCCTGAAGTACCATAAGAAACCCGAAGAGCTGACTGAAAGGGCCTCGGAGGATGGCCTCTACCAAAAGAATCTCTACCTCCAGACGAGGTACCACTGAACCTACCTGAGTGACAGGGTCTCTTATCCGACCCATGTCCACCTCCCTGTGACAGAGCCATCCCAACTCAGCAGGCCGCATTGGCCGCCTCCTGAAAAGAAATCTCACTCCCGGCTTCCATAGCCATCTGGAGACGGATCGGCTGAATCAAACCATCAATAAACCTCCGCATCCTCTCTCTCTCGGTGGGGAGTATAACAATAGCATGGCGAGCTAGATCAATGAACCTGGTCTCATACTGTGTGACTGTTATAGAGCCCTGCTGAAGGCGCTCAAACTGCCTGTGAAGAGCATCTCGCTGAGTAACGGGGAGATACTTCTCCAAAAACAACTCTGCAAACTGGTCCCAAGTCAGAGATGGCGACCCTACTGGTCTGGCTAAACAATAGTCCCTCCACCAAGTCTTGGCGGATCCTGCTAGACGAAAGGTGGCGAAGTCAACCCCATTGGTCTCCACAATACCCATAGTCCGAAGAACCTCATGGCAGCTATACAAGAAATCCTGGGGGTCCTCTGAAGAAGCACCGCTGAATGTGGTGGTGAAGAGCTTGGTGAACCTATCCAGCCTCCACAAAGCATCTGCGGACATAGCCGCTCCATCGCCGGTCTGAGTCACAATACCCGGCTGAACTGCCACAGCTGGCTGAACCGCTGGAACCTGAGCCTGGGGAGCTACCTGCTCCGGAGTACGTGTAGCAGGAGTCCAAACCCCTCCTCCAGCCTGAGAAGTGGCTAGTGCTACTGGAAGCAAACCCGCTCGAGAGACGCTCTCCATAAAGCCTACCAACCTGACCAAAGCGTCCTGAAGAACTAGGGTGGCTATAAACCCCTCTGGGACCTGAGTTGGGCCCACCGGAGCTGCTGGGGCTGGAACCTCCTCATCATAATCAACATGAGGCTCCACCTCTGGGACGGCTGCTCGGGGCTGAGCTCTGCCCCGTCCTCGGCCTCTGGCACGGCCTCGGCCTCGGCCTCTGCCCCTCGTAGGAGCTGCTGCTGGAGGCTTGGGCTGCTGCGCGGTAGAAGAGGAAGCACATGTTCTCGCCATCTGCGAAAGAACAGAGTAGAAAGACAATTAGTATTTGAGAAACAGAATCGCACGACAAGAAAGAACAAAAGTGAAGTTTTCCTAACTCTGTAGCCTCTGGGGGATAAATACAGACGTCACCGATCCCTCAGACTCTACCGAGTTTGTCCGTGAGTTGTGAGACCTATGTAACCTAGTGCTCTGATACCAACTTGTCACGACCCGGATTTCCCACCCTTGGGAGTCGTGATGACGCCTATTAATAGGAGCTAGGCAAGCCAATTATCAATTACCTCTTTTAGCGAACATCGACAATATTAGAAACAATGAAGCATTTAATAATAAAGCGGAAGTCTCAAATATATTTAACTGAAAGAAATGCGGAAGTTTAACAAAATCCTCTACCCAAGACTGGTGTCACAATACTCACGAACGTCTAGAGAATACTAAATACAAGGTTCGAATGAAACATAAAACTGTTTGTTTCGGTACAAAGATAACAAACTAAAATGGAGATAGAGAGACTCCGGGCCTGCGGATGTCAGCGAGGCTACCTCGGGGTCTCTGGACTGAAGTCAGCTCCCGAATCCTCTACTGCTGTCCAAAAGCTGCTGCTCCGGCGCTGTGATCTGTGCAAAAAGATGCACAGAGTGTAGCATCAGCACAACCGACCCCATGTGCTGGTAAGTGCCTAGCCTAACCTCGACGAAGTAGTGACGAGGCTAGACCAGACTACCAGATAAACCTGTGCAGTTACGAATATATTGCAGAGAAATAAACAGGAAATAAGCAGTTTATAAGGGAGGGGGAGCATGCTGTGGGGAGGCAACAGTTATAAACAAAGAGTCTAAATTCTAAGGTTATAACAGCCAATAGAAACTTAAATCCGGAATAAACACACTTAAGCTATAACTTGTTGCGGCGCGCAACCCGATCCTCAATCATCACTGTTGCGGCGTGCAACCCGATCCATAGCTATATAGTACTGTTGCGGCGTGCAACCCGATCCATATCATTTAGTATTGTTGCGGCGTGCAACCCGATCCACATATATATCATTTATCATTGTTGCGGCGCGCAACCCGATCCATATATTTATATTATTAATCCTCACCCAGGCAACAGACGAAAATAAGGGGCAAGGGAGTAAACAATTAGTGAAAGAAATCCCGGCAAGGGAACACAATAACACACTAAATCCCGGCAAGGGAGCAAAGTTAATAACTCAATATCCCGGCAAGGGAGAAAATCATCAAGTCAATAAAACGTCCCGGCAAGGGAATAACCAATATCTCTTTCTTTTGCTTTCATTTCTTACTCTATAACTCACTTTATCATTTGAGCCATAGCTCCAAAGAATCATTTCATATCATATACCTTCACAATTCGCAACACAACTCAAGCCAATGCTCCACGGAGTCTAATAATCATAATTTCTTTATCATGCTCCTTACATTACACAGAAATCATCAAATAAGCATGGAAGAATCACAGCAAAATCAGGTTAAGCACAATATAAGGACTCACGGTCATGCTAGACATCAGTGTATAGATACTCGTCCCCATGCCTATACATCGTACTCGACAACTAGCAAATAGCAAACAAGACTCAACTGCTATTCCCTCAAGCCAAAGTTAGGCCAAACACTTACCTCAAATGCTCCAAACTCAACTCAAGCCTCTAGTATAGCTTTACCCTTCAAATTCACCACCAAACCGCTCGAATCTAGTCACAAATTACTTGAATGTATCAACAAATGCTAATCAAATCAATTTGAATGCATGAAAATAAATTTCCCAAGGTTTTACTCAAAATTTCCCAAAACGCCCCCGGACCCACGTGGTCAAAACTTGAGGTTCGAACCAAAACCCGGTTACCCATTCCCTCACGAGTTCATATCTATGATTAGTTTTGAAATCGGACCTCAAATTGAGGTCCAAATCCCCAATTTTAAGAAAACCTAAGTTCTATCCAAAAACCCCATTTTCACCCATGGAAATCCTTGATTTTAAGATGAAAACATGTTTAATGATGTTAAAGATTGAAGAAATTAAGTAAAAGTTGACTTACAAATGATTTGGAGAAGATAGATTTCTTGGAAAATCGCCTATGGAGTTTGTGTTTTGAAAGAATGAAGAAAAGGGGTTAAAAATTCGTCTAAGTATGAAAAATTGCAGGCCTCAGATATGGGAAATGTGAACATTGCGAACCCAGCAGGCTTGGGAAATGCGAGGAAGTAGTTCGCATTTGCGAACACTGGGTAAAGGGGGGAGTTTCGCATTTGCGAGCTGAAATGTCGCATTTGCGACCAGCTCTAGTTCGCATTTGCGACCCAGATGGTCGCATTTGCGACTGATAACTGTGATTTTAACATGTTTTATGCCCATACTTGCCTATGCTTTATGTATGAATTGTCATAAAATAGACCCAGAATGCTTACAAAGTGCGCTTGATTGCAGGTTTGAGCGACAAGATGACAAAAGTCAAAAATCGACTCGAAACGGAGTGAAACCTGCTCAAGTGTCAAAAAAATCATTTAAGTGGGGACAAGAGGACCTAGCGCGGACCGCACTGATTTGCTGCGCGGCCGCGCTAGGAGATTCAGAGAGCATCCATTTCAAGGTTTCCATCCGCGGTGAGCGCCCCTTCTACGCGGTCAGCGCTGGTGTCCACGCGGTCGCGCTTCATTGTTGTGCGGTCCGCGCCCATTAGTCTGCGCGGTCGCGCTACCTCTTTGTGCGGTCCGCGTCCCCAGCTTCAGAAGTGAGTGATCGAAGGCCAAGACCCCTACGCGGCCGCGCTGCATTTCTGCGCGGTCCGCGCCAGCCCCGCAGGGGTGTTTTTGTCCAGTTTTTCTAGCCTAGTATAAATAGAATATTTTATTATTTCTAGGTTAAGTTTTAGATATCAGATAGCAGCAGCGCTCGTGAGACTCAAGTTTTAGCCTATTTTGGGCATTTTCATCTTGTTTTATCGTGGATTCTTGTAGATTAACATTCTAGTTAATTAATATGTTGATTTTATCTACTACTTCTTCAATTTCTGTTGCTAGTATGGCTAGCTAAACCCATTAACTAGGGTTGTGGCTCTACCCTAGTGTGGGTAATTAATGGGTGTGATTGTTTAATGCTTGAATGATGTTGGGTGTTTGCTATTTGGATTAATTTTATGATTTAACTAGGATTTGGTGGTTGCAAACACTAAGTCTAGCTTAGTGGATCTTGACTCTTCTTGAGAAAGAGTGTCTATGACTCCGAAATTAACCCAACAAGGAATTGGGATGGACCCATGAGAATGGTAGTCCCAATTAACGGGTTAAACCTCGAGAGAGTAATTACCCAACTTGAACCCTAAGTTGCTTGGGCTTGTTGGCCTACCCAATTGGTCTCGAGAGAGTCAATTGGGCAAAATCACTCTTTCTACCAAGAGGTGTGAGAGTGAGTGCAATCGTGCAACGGTTATAGCATAAGCCCCATAATCATCATTCTTGTATTAGGAATCTCTACCCGTTAGTTGACCACCTAGGTAAATGCCACGACCCTAGTGCCTTTCTCTATCTTGCATACAACCTAGAATTAATATCTTAGCATAATTTAGTTATAATTAGTAGTTGTTAAATTGTAGTTGATAATCTTAAAAACCCAAAAATGATAGAAGATCAATTAGAAGCAAACACGCATTTCTTGGCTAAGCAAATATCCAACTCCCTTTCTAGCTCCCTGTGGAAATTGACCCCGATACCACTATTGGGTAAAAGTATTAGCGCCCACTCTTCCTAAGGTTGAGTCCGCTGCGGATCACTTTTTGGCGCCGTTGCCGGGGAGCTTACGGTGTTGACTATTTGTGTAGCTAGTTTTGTGTTTTGCTTCTCTTTCCTTCTTTTTACTAACTTTATTTGTGTTGATCCATCAGGTACACATGGCTCTAAACGGAAATGACCCTCTTGGCAATGCCTTGGCGGGGGAGGAGGTTGAAGATGTTGAGCAAGATGAGCTTCCGGTACCTCAAGTACCACGGAGAGGTAGAAATGCCAATGCTAATGTAAATGACAACAATCCTATTCCAGACCCTCCTCCGCCACCGCCAAGAGCGGTCCCAAGAGTTCTTCCTAATCAAGGGTACGCGAGTGCCATCGTTCCTCCCCAAATTCGGGCGGGGAACTTTCAAATCACAAATGTCATGTTGACCTTGCTCGAGCAAAGGGGATATTTTACGGGCGCCTCCGACCAAAATGCATACAAGCACTTGAAGGGGTTCGTAGATACTTGCTGGGGCAGCAAACAAACAAACGTGTCAGAGGATGCGTTGAGATTGAGGCTTTTCCCGTTTTCTCTTCGGGGCAAAGCGTTGGACTGGTTAGAAAGGTTACCAAATCATTCTATCACCACATGGGATGAATTGGCGGACAAATTTATTGCCAAGTTCTTTTCTCCAAGTCATATGGCGGCTCTTCGGGACGAGATTCTAGCCTTTAAGCAAATGCCAACGGAACCATTGCATGAGATCTGGGAGCGATATAGAACAATGGTGAAGGAGTGCCCTAACAACGACATGACTGAGGCGATGATCCAGCAGACTTTCTATAGGGGCATCAACACCACGAATCAGTGCATTGTGAACCAATTGGCCGGTGGGAACTTTATGAAACTTTCTTACCAAGAGGCATGTGACGTACTTGATGAAATGGCCGACACCTCTTCGGCATGGCAAAGCCGAGCGAATGTACCCCAAGGTGACCCCACGGTCATCCATTTGCACAAGGAGTTGAGTGATCATGGCCAAGCTATTGCCGAACTTACAACAACAATGAATCAGTTGGCGAAGGCGCAATTGCAACAAGTACAAAACCCGCGCCAAGTCAATGCAATGGAGAATGTTTCTATGCTAAAAAGGAGGCAAAGAGGGCAACAACAACCTCAAGGTAATGGTGAGCAGTTTGACAACAACAATGATGGTGGTGGTTATTCGAACGAGTGTTTTGATGATCAAAGTGAGGAATGCCAATATGTCAATAACTACCAAGGAAATAGAGGAAATCAAGGGAATCAACAATGGCGCCCCCAAGGCAATTGGGGCAATCAACAAGGAGGCGGCAATTGGAATAACAATAATCAACAACAAGGTGGTAACAATTGGAACAATAACAATCAGAACAACAATTGGGGTAATCAAGGTAATAACCAAGGCAATTGGAACGGGAACAACAACAATTGGAACAACAACAATAGCAATCAAGGAGGGTGGAATAATGGTGGTAGGGGGCAAGGCTTTCAAAGGCCCCCCATGTTCCAACAACCAAACAATCCACCCCCCTTTCAGTCACAAGGGCCTAGTTCTTCTGGAAGTGATATGGGACGGATAGAAATGATGTTCGAGCAGATGATGAAAAAGAACCAAGATTCTGACGCACAATTGGCTTCGCATAACACATCTATCCGGAACCTAGAGGTGCAAATAGGACAAATCTCTCAAGCTTCAAATACCCGACCAAAAGGTGCGCTACCAAGTGATACGGTAGTGAACCCGAAGGGGGGTAACAATCATGTGATGGCGGTTACAACTAGGAGTGGAAGAGGCGGTGATGTGCATGCCTCGGTTGAGAATCAAGTTGTGAATGATGAAATTGAGTTGCATGATGATGATGCACCTTTGAATGTTGACATTATGGTTGAACCAATAGTGACAAATGATGTGCGGATTGATATTGAAGATGAGGCCGGGGTAGAGACTCAAGATACCGTGAACCCGTCTAGGGAACACATTATTGATATACCCGAGCCGGCGGTGCCCAAGGCGAAGGCACCCCTGCCTAGACCACCTCAACCATATCCTCAGCGGCTAGCAAAGCAAAAGAACGACAATCAGTTCAAGAAATTCATAGACATGATGAAGAGCCTCACAATCAATGTTCCTTTAGTGGAGGCACTTGAACAAATGCCTGGGTACGCAAAATTTATGAAGGATTTAGTCACCAAGAAACGTTCTATGGAGTGTGAAACAATAAAGATGACGCACCAAGTTAGTGCGATTGTGCATTCTATGGCCCCGAAACTAGAAGACCCTGGAGCTTTCACTATTCCTTGCACTATCGGAAGTGCGGACTTTGCTAAGGCCCTATGTGACTTGGGGGCTAGCATTAATCTGATGCCGTACTCAGTCTTCAAGACTTTGGGAATTGGGAAACCTAGGCCAACCTCAATGAGACTTCAAATGGCGGACCGGTTGATGAAGAGGCCTTTAGGTATAATCGACGATGTGCTTGTCCGGGTGGACAAATTCATATTGCCGGCCGACTTTGTCATATTGGATTGCGAAGTGGATTTCGAAGTGCCTATTATTCTTGGAAGACCTTTCCTAGCTACGGGGAAGGCATTGGTTGATGTGGAAGCAGGGGAGTTAACATTCCGTGAGGGAGATGAGTGATAACTATGATTTTAACACGTTTTATGCCCATACTTGCCTATGCCTTATGTATGAATTGTCATGAAATAGACTCAGAATGCTTACAAAGTGCGCTTGATTGCAGGTTTGAGCAACAAGATGACGGAAGTCAAGAACCAGCTCGAAACGGAGTGAAACCTGCTCAAGTATCAAAAATCATTGAAGTAGGGACAGGAGGACCTAGCGCGGACCGCACTGATTTGTTGCGCGGCCGCGCTAGGAGATTCAGAGAGCACCCATTTCAGGAGTCTCCAAGCGCGGTCAGCGCTCATTTCTACGCGGCCAGCGCTAGTGTCTACGCGGTCGTGCTTCAATGTTGTGCGGTCCGCGCTCCTTAGCATGTGCGTCCGCTCTACTTCTTGGTGCGGTCCGCGTCCCCAGTTCCAGAAGTGAATGATAGAAGGCCAAGACCCCTACGCGGCCGCGCTGCATTTATGCGCGGTCCGCGCCAGCCCCGCAGTGGTATTTTTGTCCGATTTTTCTGGCATAGTATAAATAGAATATTTTATTATTTCTAGGTTAAGTTTTAGACATCAGATAGCAGCAGCACTCGTGAGACTCAAGTTTTAGCCTATTTTGGGCATTTTCATCTTGTTTTATCGTGGATTCTTGTAGATTAACATTCTAGTTAATTAATATGTTGATTTTATCTACTACTTCTTCAATTTCTGTTGCTATTATGTCTAGCTAAACCCATTAGCTAGGGTTGTGGCTCAACCCTAGTGTGGGTAATTAATGGGTATGATTGTTTAGTGCTTGAATGATGTTGGGTGTTTGATATTTGGGTTGATTTTATGTTTTAACTAGGATTTGGTGGTTGCAAACACTAAGTCTAGCTTAGTGAGTCTTGACTCTTCTTGAGAAAGAGTGTCTATGACTCCAAAGTTAACCAAAAAAGGAATTGGGATGGACCCATGAGAATGGTAGTCCTAATTAACGGGT
Source organism: Nicotiana attenuata (assembly GCF_001879085.1). Classification (NCBI taxonomy): domain Eukaryota; kingdom Viridiplantae; phylum Streptophyta; class Magnoliopsida; order Solanales; family Solanaceae; genus Nicotiana; species Nicotiana attenuata. The sequence continues at coordinate 14,015 of NW_017678185.1, forward strand.
AAGACCTCGAGAGAGTGATTACCCAACTTGAATCCTAAGTTGCTTGGTTTGTTAGCCTACCCAATTGGTCTCGAGAGAGTCAATTGGGCAAAATCACTCTTTCTACCGAGAGGTGTGAGAGTGAGCGTTATCGTGCAACGGTTATATCATAAGCCCATAATCATCATTCTCGTATTAGGAATCTCGACCCGTTAGTTGACCATCTAGGTAAATGCCACGACCTTAGTGCCTTTCTCTATCTTGCATACAACCTAGAATTATTATCTTAGCATAATTTAGTTATAATTAGTAGTTGTTAAATTGTAGTTGATAATCACAAAAACCCAAAAATGATAGAAGATCAATTAGAAGCAAACACGCAATTCTAGGCTAAACAAATATCCAACTCCCTTTCTAGCTCCCTGTGGAAATTGACCCCGATACCACTATTGGGTAAAAGTATTAGCGTCCGCTCTTCCTAAGGTTGAGTCCGCTGCGACCTAATCACTTTTTGGCGCCGTTGTCGGGGAGCTTACGGTGTTGACTATTTGTGTAGCTTGTTTCGTGTGTTGCTTCTCTTTCCTTCTTTTTACTAATTTTGTTTGTGTTGATCCATCAGGTACACATGGCTCTAAACGGAAATGACCCTCTTGGCAGTGCCTTGGCGGGGGAGGAGGTTGAAGATGTTGAGCAAGATGAGCTTCCGGTACCTCAAGTATCACGGCGAGGTCGAAATGCCAATGCTAATGTGCATGACAACAATCCTATTCCAGACCCTCCTCCGCCACCGCCAAGAGTGGTCCCTAGAGTTATTCCTAATCAAGGGTACGCAAGTGCCATCGTTCCTCCCCAAATCTGGGCGGGGAACTTTCAAATCACAAATGTCATGTTGACTTTGCTCGAGCAAAGGGGATATTTTACGGGCGCCTCCAACCAAAATGCATACAAGCACTTGAAGGGGTTCGTAGATACTTGCTGGGGCAGCAAACAAACAAACGTGTCAGAGGATGCGTTGAGATTGCGGCTTTTCCCGTTTTCTCTTTGGGGCAAAGCGTTGGACTGGTTAGAAAGGTTACCAAATTATTCTATCACCACATGGGATGAATTGGCGGACAAATTTATTGCCAAGTTCTTTTCTCCAAGTCATATGGCGGCTCTTCGGGATGAGAGTCTAGCCTTTAAGCAAATGCCAACGGAACCATTGCATGAGATCTGGGAGCGATATAGAACAATGGTGAAGGAATGCCCTAACAACGACATGACTGAGGCGATGATCCAACAGACTTTCTATAGGGGCATCAACACCACAAATCAATGCATTGTGAACCAATTGGCCGGTGGGAACTTTATGAAACTTTCTTACCAAGAGGCATGTGATGTACTTGATGAAATGGCGGACACCTCGTCGGCATGGCAAAGCCGAGCGAATGTACCCCAAGGTGACCCCACGGTCATCCATTTGCATAAGGAGTTAAGTGATCACGGCCAAGCTATAGCCGAACTTACAACAACAATGAATCAGTTGGCGAAGGCGCAATTGCAACAAGTACAAAACCCGCGCCAAGTCAATGCAATGGAGAATGTTTCTATGCTAAAAAGGAGACAAAGAGGGCAGCAACAACCTCAAGGTAGCGGTGACCAATTTGACAACAACAACGATGGTGGTGGATATTCGAATGAGTGTTTTGATGATCAAAGTGAGGAGCGCCAATATATCAATAACTACCAAGGAAATAGAGGAAATCAAGGAAATCAACAATGGCGCCCTCAAGGCAGTTGGGGTAATCAACAAGGAGGCGGCAATTGGAACAACAACAATCAACAACAGGGTGGCAACAATTGGAACAATGGCAATCAAAACAACAATTGGGGTAATCAAGGCAATAACCAAGGCAATTGGAATGGGAACAACAACAATTGGAACAACAACAATGGCAATCAAGGAGGGTGGAATAATGGTGGTAGGGGGCAAGGCTTTCAAAGGCCCCCCATGTTCCAACAACCAAACAATCCACCCCCCTTTCAGTCACAAGGGCCTAGTTCTTCTGGAAGTGATATGGGACGGATAGAAATGATGTTCGAGCAGATGATGAAAAAGAACCAAGATTCAGATGCACAATTGGCTTCACATAACACATCTATCCGGAACCTAGAGGTGCAAATAGGACAAATCTCTCAAGCTCTAAATACCCGCCCAAAAGGTGCGCTACCAAGTGATACGGTAGTGAACCCGAAGGGGGGTAACAATCATGTGATGGCGGTTACAACTAGGAGTGGAAGAGGCGGTGATGTGCATGCCTCGGTTGAGAATCAAGTTGTGAATGATGAAGTTGAGTTGCATGATGATGAAGCACCTTTGAATGTTGACAATGTGGTTGAACCAACAGTGACAAATGATGTGCGGATTGATATTGATGATGAGGCCGGGGTAGAGACTCAAGAGACCGTGAACCCGTCTACGGGACACAT
>NW_017678185.1:19112-23642 GCF_001879085.1 Nicotiana attenuata
ATGTGTGCCGGAAAGTGAACAAATAAGCATATTGGAGGCTTGTCACTCCTCTCCCTATGGTGGTCATCACGGGGGGGTGAGGACAGCCTCAAAAGTTTTGAGTTGTGGTTTCTATGGGCCCACGTTGTTCAAGGATGCTAGTGACTTAGTGAAGAGTTGTGATGCATGTCAGAGAGCCAGCGGTATTTCCAAGAAGGATGAGATGCCCCTCAATACAATTCTTGAGGTGGATATTTTTGATGTTTGGGGCATCGATTTCATGGGTCCGTTCGTGAGCTCCTGTGGTAATACTTACATTCTCGTGGCGGTGGACTATGTTTCAAAATGGGTGGAAGCCGTGGCTCTTCCCAACAATGAAGCCCGAAGTGTTATAGCATTTTTGAAGAAGAGTATCTTTACGAGATTTGGTACTCCCCGGGCCATTATTAGTGATGGGGGGGGGGGGGTCCCATTTTTGCAACAAGGCTTTTGATTCATTGCTTGCTAAGTATGGTGTTAATCACAAAGTAACCACCCCCTATCATCCACAAGCTAGTGGACAAGTGGAAGTCTCAAATCGGGAGATCAAGAGTATTCTATCCAAAACGGTGAATGCTAATAGGACTGATTGGTCGAAGAAATTGGATGATGCTCTTTGGGCTTATCGGACGGCTTACAAGACTCCAATTGGTATGTCGCTGTATAGGTTGGTGTTTGGTAAAGCTTGCCATCTTCTAGTGGAACTTGAACACAAGGCTATGTGGGCATTGAGAAAGTAGAACTTGGAATGGGATGTTGCAGCAAATCTCCGAGTAGAGCAATTGAATGAGCTTGATGAGTTTAGATTTCATGCTTACTCCAGCTCGTCTTTGTACAAGGACAAGATGAAGTACCTCCATGACAAGTATGCTCGAGGTAAAGAGTTCAAGGTGGGTGACATGGTTCTTCTCTTCAACTCCCGGTTGAGGTTATTCCCGGGAAAGCTCAAGTCTAGGTGGAGTGGTCCATTTGAAGTTGTTGGGGTGACCCCATTTGGTGCTATTTATCTAAAGAACAAAAGTGGTGAAGTTTTCCGAGTCAATGGGCATCGTGTGAAGCATTACTTGGGGAAGATTGATGACAGCCACGTGGTGGCGCTCCTTCATTTGAAGTGATATTGTGGTAAAATGCGTCGTGCCGCGACGTTAAATCAGGCGCTTCTTGGGAGGCAATCCATGTCTTTTTCTTTCTTTTTACTTTTCCGTTGTAGATTAGGATTTTTCAACTCATGGTTTGTGAGATGTTGCAGGGTTGAGGTTGGACCAGTGCAGGGCAAAAGTAGCAAAAATCATAAGGTCTCTGAAGTTTGCCTACGCGGCCGCGCACTAAAACAGTGCGGTCCGCGCAGGCTGGTGCAATGGAAGTTGAGTCTCTGAAGTTCTCTGCACGGTCCGCGTGACATTTTTGTGCGGTCCGAGCGCGAGAAGGCCAAAATACATACTCTCTGAAGTTTCCCACGCGACCGCGCATCAAAACAGTGCGGTCCGCGTGGGTTGTTCAGGCAACTAAGAGTGCTGGAAATCCAGCGCAGTCCGCGGCCATTTCTGCGTGGCCGCGCTGGTGGGTAAGTAGTGGGGCCCAGATTGTTTTCTATAAATAGAGACCCTAGGCTTCATTTTAACCTTTTCGCCAATTTTCTACCTGAGCTCTCAATTTTTCACTGTGCACCAAAACAACAAAGTGCTTCAAGTAGTTAAAATTCTCACAACCCCTGGTAACATTCCTCACTAATCTCATTCATAGTTTAGTTTAGTTTATTTTATTTTGCTTCTTATTAGTATAACTTCTTATTTTCTTCTTTCTCTCTTAGTTTTACCTGTTAGGGTAGATTTAGTGTGTTTTTGTGAAACAACGGGTATGATTTCTTGATTAGTAACTGAGTAGGGACAACTAGGACCCATAATCTGAGCAAATAAATTGGACTTACATGAAAATCCCTATCCTCAGTTCAGTTTTTGCCCTACGCGGCCGTGCATCATTTCTACGCGGTCCGCGCCAGTCTAGCGCGGCCGCGCACCAAAACAGTGCGGACCGCGTCAGTGAGATTCAGAAAGTGGTGTCTCTGGAGCATCTTGACCGCGGTCCGCGCTCCAGTTTTACGCGGTCCGCGCCAGTCCAGCGCGTCCGCGTGACTCTTTTGCGCGGTCCGCGCCTCTTCTATTCTGCATTCCTGTTGTTCACCCATGCTTTCAAATGTACCATACAAGTCATTGCGTATGCCTCAACTAACAATGTAAGACTTTCCTTTGCAGATCATGGTAAAACAGCGAGGGGGAAAAGAACAACAACCTGGGAGGGGTGGCTCCTCCCGAGGGGAAAAGGGAAGCGGGTTATTAAACTCACTCCCCAGACTCGGGAGAATATCAAAAAGACCCGCAAGATAATACGGGAAGCTGATAGAGCTGCCTCCCATTCTTCAGGGAGTGAGTACGCCCCATCCCGGAGTATTACTTCTGACTCCAACTCACATGTCTCTTTCGCTTCAATTACATGACTCTCCCTCAGCTTCACCTACCTCCAAGGGACCAACTGATAAAAGCCTCAAGAAGCCGGTGAATGTAGTTTTGGACTCGTCTGATGAGTCCGAGGATAGAAGTGAGGCACAATACTCCACCTCCCCCACAGCTTTATTGTCTGGGGAGAGTGCAGGATACGGCGAGGGGGGTGAACCCCAAGTTGGTGGTATTGAGAGAACAAGAAAACCGGAAGCATGGGCTGATAGATTTGTCAGTGAAATAGCCTTCCACAGATTTCGAGAGTGGTGGCCCAAAAGAAAGTTGATTCCGGAGAGGCAATTTATTGATTCTGATCTTCTTCCACTAAACCCACATGTGCAAGCACAATTCCGAACTAGAGAGGGTTGGGGGTTCTTCAAGGAACGTTGCATAGTTGCAAATGAACATATGGTGAAAGACTTTTACTGTAATGTCTATCATGTGGTGAGAGATTCAAAGGTGACAAAAGTGAGGGACAAGGTAGTGATGTTTGATGGGAAGTCTCTGAACGAATTTTTAGGGTTCAATGAAGAAGACGAATGCCAATACTTAGAAAAGCTGGCAATGAAAGAAGAGGTTCGCCCGTGGTTGGCCCAGCACTTGGCAGCTCCGGGCACTGTCCCAGTTTGGTTGAAGGCAGAAGAAAAAAATTCTGAGAAACACGTTCAGTTTTGAAGCAAAGGGGTGGTTGACCTTCGTGTGCAGTAGGCTTGACCCTTCCACTCATGATCACACAGTTCCTATTCCTCATGCAGTGTTAGTAGCTTCCATTATGGCTGGTTTTCCTCTGAATGTGGGCAACATCATGTCAAGAGTGATTTCTACGGTAGGGCAGGAGACAAACACAAACTACCCCTTCCCAAACATTCTTTCCCTGTACTTCAGAGAGTTGAAGGTAAAGAAGAAGAAATTTGATGTTCAGGTAGATCCAGTGGCCCCCTACTCATGGTACAGTCAGTTGGGTCCCGACAACCCAAAGAGGTCCAAAAAGCCTCAGGCATCCACTTCCACCGCACCTGGCCAGTCTGAGGAGCCAACGGTTATTCAGCAGTCCACTGAGCCTTCCACTATCCCAGCTACCAGTGTGACATTGCCTCAGGGTCCTTCTTCTAGTGCTGGTCCATCTACTGCAGCAGACCAGGATGTCCCTTCCTCGAAGACCCACAGGTTCACTGCCCACCAGCTTGCTCAGTCTCTAGCCAGTTTGAACAACTGGATGTCAGCTGCGACATCCAAGTTGTCAAACTTGGCCACTGTAGTTCAGACACAGTCAACCCCTTCCACAGTTGAGATCCCTCCTTCTATTGAGGAGACACTGAAGAAGATCCTGGCCAATCAGGAAAAGACGATAGAGACACAGAATGCCTTAGCTAAGGCAGTTGGAGCACATAGCACAGCACTGGGTGAACTTGCTAGGGAACACAGGAAATTGAGGAAGCAGAAGGCCTCCAAGGAGTCAGTGATGAAGTTAAGGGAGGATGTGGATAAGCTTTTGGCGGATCAGATGCCACTTGACTTGCTTTTCGGGGAGCCAACTGTTGATCCAGCAGCAGTTCAGCCACAACAGGAGGAGACCCCCAGGCCAAGGAAGAAGAGGAAACTCCCTAGCACTGAGGGAGTTGTGATAGAGGTGGCCTAGGTTCATGAGGGTACATCCAGTGTCCCACCGGTGGTTCAGCCTGTTCTTGATCCAGCTCATGTCCCAGCAGCCCAGCAGCAGCAGGTCGGCGACCAGTCTGAGGTCCCGGCTACTACAGAGGATCCAGGGACGACAGGAGACCCCACGCATGTGGACTAGGCTTGAGGGGCCTCTCTATATCCTTTTACTATGTTTTTGAGCTATCTTGGTAGTTGGCATTGGGGACAATGCCAGCTTTTATTCGTGGGGGTGCGCCCTACCATTTTGATTCTGATACATTGGATGACTGTATGTATATATTTCATTTTCTAGTCTATGTTTTTGGTTTTTAAATAGTTGGCATGTATATAACTTTTAACTTTAGCTACTTTTAGACTC
>NW_017678186.1:0-23620 GCF_001879085.1 Nicotiana attenuata
ACCTACCAATGAAATGATCCCTAGTTCAACCCTTTTGAGCCTTAACCTTCTTCTTTCATGAATCAAAGCTACAAGCCTATACCCATTCTCAATGAGACCCTCTCTTGGCACCCAAATCTTCCCTTGAGCATTGGCAAATACCTAAGTTTGGGGGGGTTGAGACAAGAAAGGATTCAATGCGGTAAAAAGGCACAAAAGCAAAAGAAAAGGGAGGCAATGAAAAAGAGAAAAAGACAAAAAGAAATACAAAAGTGAATAAGAACCGAAAAAGGGGATTCAAAGAAAACAAAGTGAAAAAGGTTGTGTAAAAGTAGAAAAAGGAGAAAGGATTGAATTGCAAAAGAAAGAGTGACAATGTGTCTCTCTAACCCCTTGAAAGAATTGAAAGAAGTGAAATACTCAAATGAGTCAAAAAGTATGCCATTATGAATCAAAAGAAGTGCTAAAGGGAAGATTGAACCTAAATGAACAAAAACATATCCTACCTTCACCCAAAAGCTTTCACAAAGACTCCTCAAAAGCCCTATATGATCTTGAGTTGAGGGAAGCCTACATTAGTGGATACTTACATAAGGGGCAAGCATATGGTACCTAAAGCTGGACTTATGACCTTCTTTGTGAGAGAAATGAGTGAAAACAAAAATCCATCAACCTCGGGTTGTATCATTACTCTAAAAAGTGAGGTTCGCTTAGGGAGAGTTGAGGATGTGTGAGTTTGGATTACACAAAGACCAAGGTATTTGAGAAAAGCGCCTTGATGAAATGAGTCAACCCTTGATGCTCTCGTGTCACATTCGATCCATTAGTTCTTAAAAGACTAAAAATGTGTTAATGATGCATTCGTATTGAGGGCAATTGTTAGTCCCAATTGATGCGTGATGAGGTTTCCTTAGGATAAGCTGGAATTACTTGGATGTTTNCTTTACATGTCCTTATGGCACGTTCGCTTTCTCGAGAATGCCATTCGGACTATGTAACGCCCCAGCGACCTTTCAAAGATGTATGATGGCAATCTTCACCGACATGGTGGAGGATATCTTGGAGGTATTCATGGACGACTTCAGCGTGGTGGGAGATTCATTTGAAGAATGTTTGGTGAACTTGGATAGGGTTTTGGCAAGATGGAAGAAACCAACCTTGTGCTCAACAGGGAGAAATGTCACTTTATGGTGCAAGAGGGAATTGTATTGGGTCACAAAATCTCAAGGCAAGGATTAAAGTTGATAAGGCAAAAATAGAGGCTATCTCAAGGCTCCCTCCCCCTACTTCTGTCAAAGGGGCGAGGAGTTTTCTTGGTCATGCCGGGTTCTACCGGCGATTCATTAAAGATTTTTCAAAAATTGTGAACCCGCTTTGCAAGTTGTTAGAGAAGGATGTCAAGTTTATCTTTGATGAGAAGTGCATGGAGTCTTTTGAGCTATTGAAACACAAGTTGACAACAACTCCTATAATCACCGCACCTAATTGGGATTTGCCTTTTGAACTTATGTGCGATGCGAGTGATGTAGCGGTTGGGGCGGTGCTAGGCCAAAGGATCAACAAAATGTTACATCCTGTGTATTATGCTAGCAAGACGATGAATGAGGCCCAGAGAAACTACACAGTGACAAAAGGAGCTATTGGCTATTGTGTTCGCGATGGAGAAATTTCGACCTTACCTTATGAGAGCAAAGGTGATCATACACATGGACCATGCTGCCCTCCGGTATTTGATGACTAAGAAGGATTCGAAAGCAAGATTGATGAGATGGGTGCTACTCCTTCAGGAATTTGATTTAGAGATTGTGGATAGAAAGGGAAGCGAGAATCAAGTTGCAGACCATTTGTCCCGATTAGAGGAAGATGGGAGACACAGTGATGGTATTGAGATTAATGATAGGTTCCTTGACGAGCAGCTTCTTTCCGTTTCTATGTGTGAAATGCCATGGTTCGCGGACATCGCCAACTTCATTGTGACTGGTAACGTTCCGTGTGAGCTCTCTTCCAACCAAAGGAAGAAACTCAAGCGGGATAGTTTGGATTTCTATTGGGATGATCCGTATTTGTTTAAAATTTGCATGGATGGAGTGATAAGGAGATGTGTACCGGAAAGTGAACAAATGAGCATATTGGAGGCTTGTCACTCTTCTCCCTATGGTGGCCATCACGGGGGGTGAGGACAGCCTCAAAAGTTTTGAGTTGCGGATTCTATTGGCCGACGCTGTTCAAGGATGCTAGTGAATTGGTGAAGAGATGTGATGCATGTCAAAGAGCCGGCGGTATTTCCAAGAAGGATGAGATGCCCCTCAATACAATTCTCGAGGTGGATATTTTTGATGTTTGGGGCATCGATTTCATGGGTCCGTTCGTGAGCTCCTGTGGTAATACTTACATTCTCCTGGCGGTGGACTATGTCTCAAAGTGGGTGGAAGCCGTGGCTCTACCCAACAATGAAGCCCGAAGTGTTGTAGCATTTTTGAAAAAGAGTATCTTTACAAGGTTTGGTACTCCTCGGGCAATTACTAGTGATGGGGGGTCCCGTTTTTGCAACAAGGCTTTCGACTCATTGCTTGCTAAGTATGGAGTTAACCACAAAGTGACCACCCCCTATCATCCACAAGCTAGCGGACAAGTGGAAGTCTCAAATCGGGAGATAAAGAGTATTTTGTCCAAAACGGTAAATGCTAATAGGACCGATTGGTCGAAGAAATTGGATGATGCTCTTTGGGCTTATCGGACGGCTTACAAGACTCCAATTGGTATGTCTCCGTATCGGTTGGTGTTTGGTAAAGCTTGCCATCTTCCAGTGGAACTTGAACACAAGGCTATGTGGGCATTGAGGAAGTTGAACTTGGAATGGGATGTTGCAGCAAATCTCCGAGTGGAGCAATTGAATGAGCTTGATGAGTTTAGATTTCATGCTTACTCCAGCTCGTCTTTGTACAAGGACAAGATGAAGTACCTCCATGACAAGTATGCTCGGGGTAAAGAATTCAAGGTGGGTGACATGGTTCTTTTATTCAACTCCCGGTTGAGGTTATTCCCGGGAAAGCTCAAGTCTAGGTGGAGTGGTCCATTTGAAGTTGTTGGGGTGACCCCATTTGGTGCTATTGATCTCAAGAACAAAAATGGTGAAGTCTTCCGAGTCAATGGGCATCGTGTGAAGCATTACTTGGGGAAAATTGATGACAGCCACGTGGTGGCACTCCTTCATTTGATGTGATTTTATGGTAAATTGCATCGTGCCGCGACGTTAAATCAGGCGCTTCTTGGGAGGCAACCCATGTCTTTTTCTTTCTTTTTATTTTTCCGTTGTAGATTAGGATTTTTCAACTCATGGTTTGTGAGATGTTGCAAGGTTGATGTTGGACCAGTGCAGGGCAAAAGTAGCAAAAATCTTAAGGTCTCTGAAGTTTGCCTACGCGGCCGCGCACCAAAACAGTGCGGTCCGCGCAGGCTGGTGCAATGGAAGCTGAGTCTCTGAAGTTCTCTGCGCGGTCCGCGTGATATTTTTGTACGGTCCGCGCGTGAGAAGCCCAAAATGCATACTCTCTGAAGTTTGCCACGCGGCCGCGCATCAAAACAGTGCGGTCCGCGTGGGTTGTTCAGGCAACTAAGAGTGCTGGAAATCCAGCGCGGTCCGCGGCCATTTCTGCGCGGCCGCGCTGGTGGGTAAGTAATGGGTCCCACATTGTTTTCTATAAATAGAGACCCTAGGCTTCATTTTAACCTTTTCGCCAATTTTCTACCTGAGCTCTCAATTTTTCACTGTGTATCAAAACAACAACTTGCTTCAAGTAGTTAAATCTTTCACAACCTCTGGTAACATTCCTCACTAATCTCATTCATAGTTTAGTTTAGTTTATTTTATTTTGCTTCTTGTTAGTATAACTTCTTATTTTCTTCTTTTTCTCTTAGTTTTACCTGTTAGACTAGATTTTGTGTGTTTATGTGAAACAATAGGCATGATTTCTTGATTAGTAACTGAGTAGGGACAACTAGGACCCATAATTTGAGCAAATAAATTGAACTTAAATGAAAATCCCTGTCCTCAGTTCAGTTTTTGCCCTACGCGACCGCACGTCTTTTCTGCGCGGTCCGCGCCCGTGTAGCGCGGCCGCGCACCAAAACAGTGCGGACTGTGTCAGTGAGATTCAGAGAGTGGTGTCTCTGGAGCATCTTGACCGCGGTCCGCGCCAGTCCAGCGCGTCCGCGCGACTCTTTTGCGCGGTCCGCGCCTCTTCTATTTTGCATTCCTGTTGTTCACCCATGCTTGCAACTGCACCATCCAATTCACTGCATATGCCTCAACTAACAATGTTAGACTTTTCTTTGCAGATCATGGTAAAGCAACGAGGAGGAAAAGAACAACAACCCGGGAGGGGTGGCTCCTCCTGAGGGGGAAAAGGGAAGCGGGTTGTTAAACTCACTCCCCAGACTCGGGAGAATATAAAAAAGACTCGCAAGATAATACGGGAAGTTGATAGAGCTGCCTCCCACTCGTCGGGGAGTGAGTATGCCCCATCCCGGAGTATTACTTCTGAATCTGCTCCAACTCACATGTCTCTCTCGCTCCAATTGCATGACTCACCCTCAGCTTCACCTACCTCCAAGGGACCAACTGATAAAAGCCTCAAGAAACCGGTGAATGTAGTTTTGGACTCGTCTGATGAGTCCGAAGATAGAAGTGAGGCACAATACTCCACCTCCCCCACAGCTTCATTATCTGGGGAGAGTGCAGGATACGGCGAGGGGGGTGAGCCCCAAGTTGGTGGTGTTGAGAGAACAAGAAAACCGGAAGCATAGGCTGATAGATTTGTCAGTGAAATAGCCTTCCACAGATTTCGTGAGTGGTGGCCCAAAAGAAAATTGATTCCGGAGAGGCAGTTTATTGATTCTGATCTTCTTCCTCTAAACCCACATGTGCAAGCACAGTTCCGTACTAGAGAGGGTTGTGGGTTCTTCAAGGAACGTTGCATAGTAGCAAATGAACATATGGTGAAAGAATTTTATTGTAATGTTTATCATGTGGTGAAAGATTCAAAGGTGACACAAGTGAGGGACAAGGTGGTGATGTTTGATGGGAAGTCTCTGAACGAATTTTTGGGGTTCAACGAAGAGGACGAAAGCCAATACTTAGAAAAGCTGGCAATGAAAGAAGAGGTTCGCCCGTGGTTGGCCCAGCACTTGGCAGCCCCGGGCACTGTCCCAGTTTGGTTGAAAGCAGGAGAGAAGATTCTGAGAAACACGTTCAGTTTTGAAGCAAAGGGGTGGTTGACCTTCGTGTGTAGTAGGCTGGACCCTTCAACTCATGATCACACAGTTCCTATTCCTCGTGCAGTGTTAGTAGCTTCCATTATGGCTGGTTTTCCTCTGAATGTGGGCAACATCATGTCAAGAGTGATTTCTACGGTAGGGCAGGAGACAAACACAAACTACCCTTTCCCAAACACTCTTTCCCTGTACTTCAGAGAGTTGAAGGTAAAGAAGAAGAAATTTGATGTCCAGGTAGATCCAGTGGCCCCCTACTCATGGTACAGTCAGTTGGGTCCCGACAACCCAAAGAGGTCCAAAAAGCCTCAAGCACCCACTTCCACCGCACCTGGCCAGTCTGAGGAGCCAGCGGTTATTGAGCAGTCCACTGAGCCTTCCACCATCCCTGCTACCAGTGAGATATTGCCTCAGGGCCCTTCTTCTATTGCTGGTCCATCTACTGCAGCTGACCCAGATGTCCCTTCATCGAAGACCCACAGGTTCACTGCCCACCAGCTTGCTCAGTCTCTAGCCAGTTTGAACAACTGGATGTCAGCTGCGACATCCAAGTTGTCAAACTTGGCCACTGTAGTTCAGGCACAGTCAGCCCCTTCCACAGTTGAGATCCCTCCTTCTATTGAGGAGACACTGAAGAAGATCCTGGCCAACCAGGAAAAGATGATGGAGACACAAAATGCCTTGGCTAAGGCAGTTGGAGCACACAACACAGCACTGGGTAAACTAGCTAGGGAGCACAGGAAATTGAGGAAGCAAAAGGCCTCCAAGGAGTCAGTGATGAAGTTGAGGGAGGATGTGGATAAGCTTCTGGCGGATCATATGCCACTTGACTTACTTTTCGGGGAGCCAACTGTAGAGCCAGCAGAAGTTCAGCCACAGCAGGAGGAGACTCCCAGGCCGAGGAAGAAGAGGAAACTCCCTAGCACTGAGGGAGTGGTTATAGAGGTGGCCCAGGTTCATGAGGGTACATCCAGTGTTCCACCGGCGGTTCAGCCTGTCCTTGATCCAGCTCATGTCCCAGCAGCACAGCAGCAACAGGTTGGAGACCAGTCTAAGGTCCCAGCTACAACAGAGGATCCAGGGACGACAGGAGACCCCACGCATGTGGACTAGGCTTGAGGGGCCTCTGTATATCCTTTTACTATGTTTTTGAGCTTATCTTGGTAGTTGGCATTGGGGACAATGCCATCTTTTATTCGTGGGTGCGCCCTACCATTTTGATTCTGATACATTGGATGACTGTATATATTTATTTCATTTCTAGTCTATGTTTTGGATTGTCTTTGATTTTTAAATAGTGGGCCTGTATAATAACTTTTAACTTTGGCTACTTTTAGACTTTTATGTATATATTCACCCCGTTGTATATTCTACTCCCATTGTACATATTCATTCGGTTTCTCTATTTTCGTTTAAATTTTTTGTTTTTAGCCTAGTAGTGAGGCTCGTAGCCTTTTGTTTCGGTTTTAGTGTTTTCAATAAGCCCTTGGTTTTCTTAATGCCACGGTTCTTTCCAAGGGTAGTGTGTTGAGCGAACCGAGTGGCTCTTCCCAATGATAGATGGCGTGACAACCTTCTTAAGGGTTTTAGTCTGTTTTTGATTTTTCTTCTTTTGATTTTCAAAATTTTGTAGTTAAGAGGACCTCAGGCAAGCTTCACTTGGGCCTAACACATTTGCCTTTGATCCCATGGTCAAAGACATAATGTTGTGTTTAGGATGGTGAAAATTGTGGCCTTGAGACTCTTGTGTTGACCAAACAATCATCATATGGTCGTGTGGGGCCATTGTGCGCTTGAATTGGAACTAAGGTCGTTGTGGGCTCTCAACTCGATGTCTTTAGCAAACCCTGAGTATGTGTGTGGTGAGAATTTGAATTGTGAGTCTAAGCTCCAAGCCGATGGTCTAGAACTTGCCCTGAATGTTTGTTGAGGCGAAATCATAGGTGAAACTTGACTTGAGAAGTGAATATAGGCCTTCCTTGATCCGAACTTCCAAATTTGAACAATTTCCATAACCTACCAATGAAATGATCCCTAGTTCAACCCTTTTGAGCCTTAACCTTCTTCTTTCATGAATCAAAGCTACAAGCCTATACCCATTCTCAATGAGACCCTCTCTTGGCACCCAAATCTTCCCTTGAGCAATGGCAAATACCTAAGTTTGGGGGGGTTGAGACAAGAAAGGATTCAATGCGGTAAAAAGGCACAAAAGCAAAAGAAAAGGGAGGCAATGAAAAAGAGAAAAAGACAAAAAGAAATACAAAAGTGAATAAGAACCGAAAAAGGGGATTCAAAGAAAACAAAGTGAAAAAGGTTGTGTAAAAGTAGAAAAAGGAGAAAGGTTTGAATTGCAAAAGAAAGAGTGACAATGTGTCTCTCTAACCCCTTGAAAGAATTGAAAGAAGTGAAGTACTCAAATGAGTCAAAAAAAAAAGTATGCCATAATGAATCAAAAGAAGTGCTAAAAGGAAGATTGAACCTAAATGAACAAAAACATATCCTACCTTCACCCAAAAGCCTTCACAAAAGCTCCTCAAAAGCCCTATATGATCTTGAGTTGAGGGGAGCCTACATTAGTGGATACTTACATAAGGGGTAAGCATATGGTACCTAAAGATGGACTTATGACCTTCTTTGTGAGAGAAATGAGTGAAAACAAAAATCCATCAACCTCGGGTTGTGTATCATTACTCTAAAAAGTGAGGTTCGCTTAGGGAGAGTTGAGGATGTGTGAGTTTGGATTCCACAAAGACCAAGGTATTTGAGAAAAGCGCCTTGATGAAATGAGTCAACCCTTGATGCTCACGTGTCACATTCGATCCATAGTTCTTAAAAGATTAAAAATGTGTTAATGATACATTCGTATTGAGGGCAATTGTTAGTCCCAATTGATGCGTGATGAGGTTTCCTTAGGATAAGCTGGAATTACTTGGATGTTTCCTTTTTAGGGGTGGGTCTTCTTTTATTTGCTTGAGGACAAGCAAAGGTTTAAGTTTGGGGGAGTTGATAACTGTGATTTTTACACGTTTTATGCCCATACTTACCTATGCTTTATGTATGAATTGTCATAAAATAGACCCAGAATGCTTACAAAGTGCGCTTGATTGCAGGTTTGAGCGACAAGATGACGAAAGTCAAGAATCGGCTCGAAACGGAGTGAAACCTGCTCAAGTGTCAAAAATCATTGAAGTAGGGACAGGAGGACCTAGCGCGGACCGCACTGATTTGCTGCGCGGCCGCGCTAGGAGATTCAGAGAGCACCCATTTCAGGAGTCTCCACGCGCGGTCAGCGCTCTTTTCTACGCGGTCAGCGCTGGAGTCCACGCGGTCGCGCTGCATTGTTGTGCGGTCCGCGCTCATTAGCCTGCGCGGCCGCGCTACCTCTTTGTGCGGTCCGCGTCCCCAGCTTCAGAAGTGAATGATCGAAGGCCAAGACCCCTACGCGGCCACGCTGCATTTCTGCGCGGTCCGCGCCAGCCCCGCAGGGGTATTTTTGTCCGATTTTTTTGGCATAGTATAAATAGAATATTTTGTTATTTCTAGGTTAAGTTTTAGACATCAGATAGCAGCAGCACTCGTGAGACTCAAGTTTTAGCCTATTTTTGGCATTTTAATCTTGTTTTAATGTGGATTCGTGTAGATTAACTTCCTAGTTAATTAATATGTTGATTTTATCAACTTCTTCTTCAATTTCTGTTGCTATTATGGCTAGCTAAACCCATTAGCTAGGGTTGTGGCTCAACCCTAGTGTGGGTAATTAATGGGTGTGATTGTTTAATGCTTGAATGATGTTGGGTGTTTGATATTTGGGTTAATTTTATGTTTTAACTAGGATTTGGTGGTTGCAAACACTAAGTCTAACTTAGTGAATCTTGACTCTTCTTGAGAAAGAGTGTCTATGACTCCAAAGTTAACCCAACAAGGAATTGGGATGGACCCATGAGAATGGTAGTCCCAATTAACGGGTAAAACCTCGAGAGAGTAATTACCCAACTTGAACCATAAGTTGCTTGGCTTGTTAGCCTACCCAATTGGTCTCGAGAGAGTCAATTGGGCAAAATCACTCTTTCTACCGAGAGGTGTGAGAGTGAGTGCAATCGTGCAACGGTTATAGCATAAGCCCCATAATCATCATTCTTGTATTAGGCATCTCTACCCGTTAATTAACCACCTAGGTAAATGCCACGACCCTAGTGCCTTTCTCTATCTTGCATACAACCTAGAATTAATATCTCAGCATAATTTAGTTATAATTAGTAGTTGTTAATTTGTAGTTGATAATCATAAAAACCCAAAAATGATAGAAGATCAATTAGAAGCAAACTCGCATTTTTAGGCTAAGCAAATATCCAACTCCCTTTCTAGCTCCCTGTGGAAATTGACCCCGATACCACTATTGGGTAAAAGTATTAGCGCCCACTCTTCCTAAGGTTGAGTCCGCTGCGACCTAATCATGGCACTTGGCTAATTGTTGTTGTGCCACTTGGCACAATAATATGGCTTTGCTTCTCCTATTCTATATAGATAGATATGAAAGTTATTAATCAAAATTGTCCAAATATTATATATTACACACCATAAATAGGTTTTTGCTACAAAATATATGCAATCGACTAAATATAATCCTTCCGGCTTTGGGCTTCTTTAATGCGTGATATATACACTACAATCTACAATGAATATAACATGCAATTGACAACTAATTTTCTGCGGAATCCACTTCTGCAGAAGATTTTTTCAGCTTTTCCATAAAAAACGCATCAAATTCAAAACAAAATCCTTTTAGAAAACACGTATAGTAGATAAATGTGAAGTGCGATCAATCAGCTCTGAACATATAGCAAATTTCTATACTTTTGAAATTGTTTTTTATATCATTGCGAAATTGTATTTTACAAGTTTGAATTTGATTCAACGACTGAATTTCAATGTCGAATCTAGCGATAATGATTCAGCACAATGGTCGCTGAGATAGCTTTGGGAGATATGTAGATTTTGATGTTGATGGAATTGTAATCAATGAAGATTCAGGTTACAGCGCTTTGAATGCAGCAATTGCAGAACATCTAGCAATAGATACTTCTGTAAAAATTATTGAAATCAAATACAGAGTGAACGAATGGTGTCCACCCTGAAAACTCGCAATGATATGGGTGTGCGAGTTTATATAGAGACGAAAAAGTAGAACAATCTAGGAATGTATCCGCTGTGTATAACACTAAAGGATTTCGATTTGGAATGGAGTTCCTCGAATCTGATACAACTGTCAATCGATTCTAACACAATTAGAGATGTGTCAGAAATAGTTAAGCTGATTGATATGCCAAATCCCCGGACATTGTAGAGTATGAAAGTATAATATTAACAGAACATACACACAAAAAATTGAAGAAAGGAAAGTTTACCAAGACAAGCAAACAATTGTCAATGCAACGAAGTACTATGTTATCATGAATACGTTTCAGAAAAGGTCCAGTGCAACAAGGTAAGAAATACATTGTTGTCTTTATTTGTCTCCCAGAACATATTGTTTATATATTGTAGATTTTATGTATATAAATTACATATTATTTGTTTAGATATTGTTATTATACTTCAACAGCCCCTTGTATTTATGATTAATATTGCATAACATTATCATTATTTTAATTCTGTAGCTATTACCTCATATGTGTTGGTGACAATTGCACGTGACACTTTAAGTCCACAAGCATAAATCAATTATCACTATTTAAGGTTAGAAAATTCAATGGCATACACACGTGCTCCTTGATGGACAATACATTTATACAACATAAAGCTATTGCCATGGTTGTTGGCAGCATTGTCATGCAAAAATAAGTAGATCCTAAGACAATATACATAACAAAAGACATACAAACACACATGTTGTTAGAATACGGTATAAACTTAATGTACATGCAAGCTTGGAGAGCAAAGGAAAAAGGCTATGCAATTTTTGAGAGGTCATCCTGCTGAATCATATAATCGCCTACCGAGTTACTTATACATTTTGGAGAAGACTTATCGGGGCTCGGTATTAAAAATGCAAAAGACTGTAGATGAATGTTTTCGTGTATGCTTTTGTTGCTCTTAATACATCCATAAATGGTTGGGAGTATTTTAGGCCAGTTGTAGTCATTGATGGTACCTTCTTAAAATCGGTATATAGAGAAACCATGCTAACGGCTAGCACAATGGATGCAACAGGTACATCTTACTCACAATTAGTATTCCATTTAATATGTGTAGATTCATTTTATATTTGTTGAATTCAGTTGTTTTTGAAATGTAGGTTTGTTGTTTTCATGTTATTTACTGAATAAATATTATTATTTTAATGCTATGTGATAGGTAGAATACTACCACTTGCTTACGCGATTGTTGACATTATGGAGATGGTTTTTTGAGCAGTTCAAATAAGTATATGGTGAAAAACCTGATATGTGTGTTATGTCAGATAGAAATGAGAGTATATTGAAGGCAATTACATCTGTTTTTAATAGCATCCCACATTATGCTTGCATGTGGCGTATTTAGACAAATATAAGGTCAAAGTTCACGCATCTAAAGTTTTGTAAATTGTAATTTGCCACTGCACGACCATACACTCTTGATGAGTTTAATGAAAGAATGTTAAAGATTGAAGAGATCGACATGTGTGTAAAAGAATACCTCTACGATATTGGTTTTACTCTCAACCTCACCATGAAACGATAATAGTGGCACGACATCACCCTTTTTGATTTTACTTTCTTCCTCACTATGTATTAATCAATAAATGAAGCAATAAATAGTATGGCATCACCCTTCGTGCACTAATACTCTCCCACCATGTAGTAATGAATATAAAAATTTGGGAGATAGATAATGCAAGAATAAACCTTACGTCAATAATGGTTCCAAGATACCAAACCTCAACTTCCAAATATACTCAACCAACAAATTAATTCATAAACGCGGAAAGAACGATCAGGTAAGTAATAAACTAATCTATGCACGGATATCATATTTATATAAGGCAATAAATTATAAGAAAACAAGTCCCAACCACATGCTTTAACCTAACAACAACGCATAAGTACTTGTCACCTTACATATACATTGTACCCACACAATTAAACACGTAGCAATTAGGCAAACAAGTCTTAATCCCTCAAGTCAAGGTTAACCACGATACTTACCTCACTCCGCAACCAATTCAGAGCTCTACCGGAGCCTTTCCTCTAGAATCCGCCTCCAAACCAGTCGTATCTAACCAAAATCGACTCGATAACGTCAAATAATGCTAAGGGAATCAATTACAATACATAAAGTTAGGATTTTTACACTTTTTTCAAAAAGTCAAAAAAAAGTCAACCCCGGGTTCGCTTGGTCAAAACCCGAAATTCGGACCAAAATCCATTTATCCATTCACCCCGAGCCCGATTATGTTATTAGTTTTGAAATCCCATCCCAAATTGAGGTCTAAATCCCGAATTTGCAAAAACCCTCAATTCTTCCCAAATTCCTAGTTTTCTACCATGGAACAACAAAGATTAAGGCTATAAATTAATGGGTGATGTTAGAAATGGGAGAAAATGAGTTAAATACATTAACCTATGAAATAGTGATGAATTTTCTCTCCAAAATCGCCTCTAGGCCGAGCTCAAATGGACAGATGGTAAAAAATGGGTGAAATCCCATCATTTATAAATTTAAATGACTGGGCGTCAAGTGTTCGTTGCGATCGCAAGACACCTGACGCGTTCGCTAAGGCACGGCCTAATGGGCTTATGCTATCACGAGTTACTCCACGTGTTCGCGTAGGCGTAGCCTGCCTCACCTTCGCGTTCGCGAGCTTGGGCTCGCGTTGGCGTAGAGTAAACTCATCTCCCGGCCCCCACCTCTTCATGCTATGAGTTCGTGTTGGTGTGGTCGCGCTCGCGTAGGGCAGTCCCCCCACTGCTCCGTGTTAGCGTTCAAAACTTTGCGTTTGCGTAGGGTAAATCCCCTCCCCAGCCCAGTTTGCTCTTCGCGATCGCGGGAGTAACTTCGCGATCGCGAATAAGAATGTATCAGGTGACAGTAGAAGCCAAAAATCAGAATTTTCTAAGTTCAAACTATCCGTAGCCTACCCAAAGCTTACACGAGCCCTCGGGGCTCCAAACCAAACATTCACACCAGTCCAAAAATATTATACGAACTCGCTCGCACGATCAAAACACTAAAATAACACCTAGAACTAAGAATCAGACACCAAAACAAATGAAATTTTCAATAAAACCTAAAAACTTTCATATTAACAACCAGACGTCCAAAGCACGTCAATTCAACTCCCTCTTGCACCAAATTTTGCAGACAAGTCATAAATACAATAATGAACCTATGCAAAGTTTCGGAACGAAAATCTGAACTCGGTAGTAACAAAGTCAAACTACGGCCAAATTTATAAATTCTTCAAACCTTTAAACTTCAAATTTGCAACAAATTGCGGTAACTCAATTTAGGGACTTCCGAATTCGTTCCGGGTATGGGTGTTTAGCGGGGGGCTGGAATGGGCTGTACACACAAAAAAAAAAATAGCCCGTCCGGTTATCATTCCGGGCTGGTTAGTGGGCTATTAACGGGTTGTGATTTTTCGGGGTTTTTTTTGGGCCCGTCCGATTTCGGGCTTAACAGGTCCGGATCGGGCTAATTATTTTTTTTAAAGTAATTTTGTCTTTATTATTCAATATTATTGATACTTAAGTGTTTACAAAATTTTAAGGCTTAGAATTAAAATTTGAAGTTTATAGTTTTAAATTTGAAATTTAAAATTTTAAAATTGAAATTTGAAAGTAAGTGGCAACAAAAAATTATTTAATAAGACCAATAGACAATATGTAAGGATCAAGCTCCGAAGGCTTTCATTTTATATTTTTATTGAATAATATATAATACTTCAAATTAATTTGCAAGTTCTATTTTGATTTTTTTTATTTTTGAACTTGCAAATTAAAAGTTTACAACAATAGTAAAAAATAAGAAATAATACATCACATGCTTTGCATCATTTTTGTGAGTTCATCCATGTCAACATGAGGTTCTTGGTTTCCGGCATTGCTTGAATCAGAACCATACACTATTATATCTCCAATTTCTTGGTCCTCCGCTTCATCTACCTCATCACGCCCTTGATTTTACCGTTCTGATCTTATCCAATCTCTGAAGCAGACTAGAATTTCCAAAGCGTTGTTGCCCAATGAATGACGGGTATCTCCTAGTTGCAGCCTTGTGTGACGACCCAAAGGGTCATCACCTGTTTTAAATGAATTCTATGCTTTCGAGGCCTTGAAAACCTCATTTAGAGTTGCCTCGAATTGCGTGCGCAGTCCGGGCGCATAGCCGGAAAGCTTAAATGTGAAATTCTATGAAAAATGTTAAATTTTGAAGTTAAAATGAATAAATTTGACCTTGGTCAACCTTTTGGGTAAACGGACCCAGACCCATGAATTGACGGTCCCGGAGGGTCCATAGGAAAATATGGGACTTGGGCGTATGCCCCGAATCGAATTCCAAGGTCCCAATCCCGAGAAATAATTTTTTTTGTAAAATTGTTTTGTGAAATTGATTAAGGAAATTGGAAATGAAATTTGATTAGAAAGAGACGGTATCGGGCCCGTATTTTGGTTCCGGCGCCCGGTACAGGTCTTATATATGTTTTAAGTCCTTCTTGTGAAATTCGGTTGAAAACAGACGTCGTTTGACGTGATTCGGACTTAAATTGGAAAATTTGATGTTTTATGAAGCTTGAAAGAATTCATGGATTTTGAGGTTTAATTCGATGTTTATGAAGTTATTTTGGCGATTTGATCGCGTGAATAAGTCCGAAGGATGTTTATGAGGTTGTGTGTGTACTTGGGTTGAGTTTCGAGGGCTCGGGTGAGTTTCGAGTGGGTTCCGGGATGCCTTAGGCTTAGAAAAATCAGATGTTGTAGGTCTCTGAACCCTCTAGCGTGATCCGCGAGAAATCGCGTGCGGCCTCGGAGGGGCCATCGCGGCCGCGGTCGCCTTTGTGCGGGGCGCGGTGAAGGCTGTGCGGCCGCAGTCGGCTTTGTGCGGTCCGCACAGGGTCCTGAACTGCAGGTCTTCAGGTAAGCCTGTGCGGCCGCGGTCCATTTAATGCGGTCCACACAGGAGGTCTCAGAGGGGTATAAATAAACGGGATTTTCAGTCATTTTTAACTTTTCAAAACCCTAAAAACATAAGAGGTGATTTTTCAAACAACCTTTCTTCTCCAAAACGTTGGTAAGTGATTTCTAACTTATTTTCTTCACTTCTTAACATCTTTAAACATAGTTTAAACTTAAAATCAAAGATTTTCATGGGGGAAATTGGGTGTTTTGGGTAGAGCCTAGGTTTTTCAAAAATTGAGAATTTGGACCTCAATTTGAGGTCCGATTTCAAAACAAATTATATATTTGAGTTCGTGGGGGAATGGTTAATCGGGTTTTGGTTCGAACCTTGGGTTTTGACCACGTGGGCCTGGGGGTGATTTTTGACTTTTTGGGTAAAACTTGGGAAAACTCATTCATTTAGTGTTTATTAATGTAATTAAGTAATTTGTGATTAGATACGAGCGAATTGGAGGTGGAATCGCGGGGTAAAGCTATACTTGAGGCTTAAGTTGTGTGCAAGGCATTGAGGTAAGTGTTTGGTCTAACCCTAGCTTGAGGGACTAGGAGTTGAGTTTTATTTGTTAATTGCTTCTTGTTGAGTACGATGTATAGGCATGGTGACGAGTATCTATATGTTGGTGTCGAGCATGACCGTGAGTCTTAAATTGATAGTTGTTGTGTTCTTAAATGACATTTCGGATGCTTTAAATTGATGACTCTTGATATTGAGTAGAGATTTAGTTTCTCCTCGTGGACTTTATTTATGTTTGAGTACTGGTAATAATTGACCTGAGTAAGAGTTGAGCTAAGATTTGGTTATAGCTGATTCTCCCTTGCCGGGATGGTTATTTTGATATTGTTGTTCCCTCGCCGGGGAATTATTGATTTATTACATGTGTTTTCCTTGCCGGAATTTTATTGTGACCTTGTGTTGAATTGAAATGGGAGCAGGTGGTACGCCTACCACAAGTTATTGATTTAAATGGGAGCGGGTGGTACGCCTACCACAAGTTATTGATTGAAATGGGAGCAGGTGGTATGCCTACCACAAGATATTGATTCAAATGGGAGCGGGTGGTACGCCTACCACAAGATATTGATTGAAATGGGAGCGGGTGGTACGCGTACTACAAGATATTGATGAAATGGGACCGGGTTGCACGCCTGCAACGAGATGTGTACTGACAGTGAAATCTGCTTTTATTTCCCTTATCCGTGTTAGAGTTAATTTATTTATGTTCCTATTATTCTCCTGCAATTCTGTATTATCTGCTATCCCTGAAGCATGTCCCCCCTCCTATTTAAAATGTTTATTCTTGCTATTTTCCCGCCGTAGATGTGTGTGTATGTATATATATATATATATATATATATATATATATATATATATATATATATATATATATATATATATAACTGCACAGGTTTATGTGGTAGTCCGGTCTAGCCTCGTCACTACTTTGCCTGGGTTAGGCTAGGCACTTACCAGCACATGGGGTCGGTTGTGCTGATGCTACACTCTGTGCTATTTTGCACAGATCCAGGTGTTGGAGCAGCTTACGGTGCGCAGCAGTAGTCAAGAGCCGACCTTCAGTCCACGAGACTCCGAGGTAGCCTGCTGGCGTCCGCAGGCCCGACGTCTCTTCTTTCAGTTTTCATGTTCTGTTGACACTTGTATTCGAAACAGACTATGTCCTTTATTTCAAACTCTTATTTGTAGCATTCCTAGACAGTCCGTGTATTGTTGTGACACCAGGTGCTGGGTAGAGACTTGTATTGGCTTTCTAGACGCTGTTTCTATATTTAGTTCAGACTTCCGCTAAATTTTTCTTTCCGCTATCTTTTAACTGCTTATTCATCGATAATTTAATTGTAAATCATGTATATAACGAGATAGGTTAATGTTTGCAAAGGTTCTTGGCTTGCCTAGCTTCCATGAGTAGGCGCCATCACGTCTCCCGAGGGTGGGAAATTCGGGTCGTGACACCTTGCTTAGCTAAATGCGCTCTTTGATGCGATTGTTGAAATCAACACATTTAGCATGTCTCGAGCCATGGCCGAAAGAACAGGAAATTAATTGAGTTGCTCCTCCACCAACTCAGCGGTAGAAATTCTTTTGTAGCGCGGCTCTGGTGACTTTTGCAAGTAGAACTGGAGTTCATCAATATTCCTGCTATTGGTTTATTGATGCTCTCCTAGTGTATACCAATCAAATAATCTTCAACACCATCATTATCATCCAAAGCACCGGTCCCAGATGTTGAAACTGAACTTGAAGGAATATTTGCATCTACAGCAGAAGAAGCATCAACAATGTTAGCATAATAATTATATAAATTTTGTAAATATTTGTGTAGATCAGAAATACAAGTTTCAATATCAGGAGTTTCAGTTGGTCCAATATCTATATAAGCATATAAAGCAATGATTAATTGTTGACAAGTGACCATTTTGATAGAAGGATTTAAAATAGCACCAATTAGGTAAATAGGGGGAATTGGGTAGAAATATTTTTTAAGTTTATCTAGAATAGATTCAACAACAGAAGTATATCCTTCTTTCTTCTTCAAATTATGGAGTAAAAGAGAAATTTCAGCAATATGAACTAAACCATTTGCAATAGTAGGATAATAAGCTCCAGAAAACTCAAGTGTAGCCACATAAAATTTTTGTAAAATTTTTACAACATCTTCAATGACATCCCAAGTTCTAGATGTTAACAAACGGTTAGGATCGGTACAATGAGAATTAGCAACTTCAGTTATAGGCATTTTACATTTATAACAACATCTTAAGAATAAATAAGTATAATTTCACCTAGCAACTATTTCTTCAGGCATGAGTCTTGGTTTTAGTCCATATTGTACATATTTTTCCTAAATGCATTTAATCTAGCACTTCTATTATTTTCTTGAATTACACCAACAACTCTTCTAACTAAAGTGATCTCATCTCTAAATAATTCAAGGCCACTCTTCACAGTTAAATTATAAATATGACATGCACATCTAACATGAAATATTTTAGGAAGTGGTGGGTGTAGATGCAATTTTAATATTGTAATAGTAGCATTATTGTTAGTAGCATTATCAAATGACATACACAAAACTTTTTCTGCATGATTATAAAATATAGAAATTTCATGGATAGTATTACTTATAAATACACCAGTATGACTTTGATCTTCATCAAATTTAAAAGCAATAATACTTTTTTGCATACAAAAATTATCATATATCCAATGGCATGTAACAGTCAAATAATCATTTCCATTTACAGCACGACCAATATGAGAAGTAAAAGAAACTCTACAAGAAAGACTGGTAAACAAAAAACGTATATATGTCTGATATTTTCCAAAAAAGCCTAAAGATATCAGCTCTACAAGTCTTTCTAGAAATACCTTAAAACAAAGGGTTATAAATTCTTTGAATATAAGTAAAAAGATATGGTGAATCAGCAAAACTAAAAGGTAAACAACCTAAAACAATCATTTTAGCTAATTCTTCCCGATCTTTCTTAATATCATATTTATCCATTAACCCCCTAGTACCCGAGTTAAGTTTTTGTTGCCCATCTTCCTTATCTACTCCCCAATCAATAGGGTGGTGCTCTACCATGTGCCTACGAAGTTGACTCGTTCCCCCTCCCTTACCGGTCTCATATTTATAAACATCCTTACAAATTTTACATCTTACATAATTTTTATCTTCTTCTAACCTTTCAAAAATATTCCATCACTTGCTTCTTAATCTTCGATTCCTCTTAATAGGGAGGAGAGACCTACTTGTATTACCACGACCTCCACCCATAATATTTTGAGTTTGACTAGCATTACCAGGTGTAGCTAGTGGTGTTTCAAGATTATCAAGTGATTGAATATCTAAATTATCATCTAAATCATCATCTATACCATAATTTTCTTGAAGTCGCTCAAAATCTACATTTAATTTTCAGGTGAACTTTCAGAAATATGTGTAAAGCTACTAGAAGAATCAACGTCACCTCTTGATTTTTTAGAAGTTTTACTCTTACTACTACCACCCCTACTAGTGCACGTTTTTTTGGCCGCTCTTAATAAATCCATTAAGTAAATTAAATTAATAATTTCCAATAATAAAATAAAAATATACACCAAAGAAGAGAAAGAGATGGAACGAGTGTACCGGGATTCCGGATGCCGCACTAAATTTGATATCAAA
Source organism: Nicotiana attenuata (assembly GCF_001879085.1). Taxonomy (NCBI): domain Eukaryota; kingdom Viridiplantae; phylum Streptophyta; class Magnoliopsida; order Solanales; family Solanaceae; genus Nicotiana; species Nicotiana attenuata. The sequence goes on from NW_017678186.1 coordinate 19,592, forward strand.
AATCAAAATGAAACTTCAATTGATAGACCGATACTTGATACCACACTTCACTTGAATACTTGATATTTGATAATAATAATTTCATAATGGCTAGACTAAATATTTGATGAAACTTGAAATAATAAGTAATTGAGAATTTAAGAATAATAACAACATTATCAAGAGAGAATTAGAGTAATAAGAGAGTAAATTGTGAGAAGAAATGAAGAAGAAGGGGGGCTATTTATAGTTTTTAAAAGGTTAAAATTGTAAATGTCAATTATTAGGGGTGCGGGGGTGGGGGTGGGGGAGTGGGGGGGTTCGTAGTTTCTTAAGGAGGTAGGCCGAAATGGCCATTTCTGCAAAAAAAAGGCCGTTGCCCAACGGTCATTTTTGAATTTGACCGTTGGCAACTGTCCAGAAATTAAAAAAAATTGTAACGTAAACGTGGTGTCGTCGTAACGTAAACCGGTAACGTACGGTAGTACGNCCGGTGCACCGGTTATCAAAAAATGTTCATCCAAAACCCGATGCCCGCCCAACCCGTCCCAGCCCGCCCCCAACCCTTACAGTACCGGGCTGACCCGGGCTGAATCGGATCGAACCGGGTTGTGAACGGGCCAGCCCAACCCGATTAACAGATATAGTTCCGGGCATACGCCCAAGTCCCAAATCAAGAGAAGGACCCACCGGATCCGTCATAATACAGATCCGCATCCGTTTGCTCAAAATATTGCCAGAAGTCAACTCAAATGTATTTTAAAGCACGATTTCACACTTTAATCAATTTTTCACGTTAAACCTTTCGGAACAAGACACGGTCCGCGCACGTAGAGAAAGACTAAAAAAAGATATTTGAGGTTTTGAAACATAGAATTAAGGATTAAAACTCTAGATGACCTATCGGATCATCACACTCTTCCATTTTCTTTAGGGAGAGAGTTATGTAGCATAACTTGTGAGCGGGACAATTATGCAGCTCCTGGAATTCGATCTACGTAGAAAAATTATTACTACAACATTGTAATTTCATACTCTGGCTTTCGTAAAGTGCATTATGAGACCCTTTACAATGATTGATTTTGAACTCCACTTTTCGCTCGCTGCCCCCGAAAGAGAATTCTGTTATCCTCTCAACTACTTCTTTAGGTAGAAAGATAGTAGTACTTCCTCAGGTCCAAATAAGTTATTTTTTGGTTTTTTTTTTGTGGTCCAAAATAAGTGATTTTTTTAGATTTCAAGAATGAATTAATTATTTTTTTCCTACATTGTCCTTGGAGTAAATAGTGTTGGAATATGTGTTAGGAGTGTTTATGTGAGATAGTAAAGGTTAATATGGTCAATTCTATTGCTAATTAATGTTAAAAGATGGATTTCTTAATCTGTGTTAAAACATCCAAAAATCACTTATTTTAGACCGGAGGGAGTAATTCTTTAGCATCTCAGCTTTATTTTGGGCCCACAGCCCCATGCTGTACTGCTCTATGTTGGGTCTATAACTAGTCGATTCAGAACGTACAACCTGTACCACCAAGTAGGCCCCAATAATTCCATTACACGGTAGGAGAAGTATTATTGTGTGCCTCGCACAAATGACATTAGTTGTGTGAGGCTTATTTTTGTCTCATAAATTTGTGGACCCCAATCTTACATTTCTAGGTCCACCAAAATTTGACACAAAAAAGATGCCTCATACAACTAATGTCAGTTGTATGAGACACAAAATAAAATTTTCCGTCTCCAATTAAGTGATGTACACGGTGAAGACAGATCCAGATTCTGAACAAGACAAATCTAAAAGGGCAATCTTGAAAACAAAAATAGCTGTGCAAATAAACATCAAAATATCCTATATTATGTTTATTAATTACTCAATTAAAAGATAAACAAATGCTTGAAGCATAATTTAATCCTTTTAACCTTTTTTCTTCCTTTTTCACGGGGGAGTGGACGGTTGGAATTTGGAAGCGAGATTACAGGCCAAATATGATAACAGTATGTTAAATTGAATTATTGACAAGAAAAATTACTTTTAATCGTATGTATAAACATCAATCGATAAAAGAGAAATGAAAAAAAGAAGAAAGATAGTTAATGACAAGAATTGATACACCCTCCGGCCATCACCAATCGCTCCTCTCTTTCCTCTCTTCATTATGTACCAAGCAACACCATCTCCAAAAGTATCTATATACTGTATAAAAGACAAAAAGAAATCCAATATACTGAAGGCAAATTCTAAATTTACCCGTTGGCTCAGAAAGAGTGTAATCTTAGTATTTTATATATATAAAAAAATTTGTTTATGTATATATAATGTGAGTATGAGTTGAGTTGAACACACATAACTCAGCCTCTGAACCTAACGCCTGCAACGAGTAATAGCACTACAGCCACGGGAGTAGGGATTGGCCTGAGCACCAGGACGGCAATTGTAGTAGGAAGCTCCACGACGAGAGCAAGGGACATTGTTCCTCTGCAATGCTCCATAGCTGATGTATCGCCGACTCGTGGCCAATATACGCCTATTGTCAAGCTCCAACTCTAATTCCTCATCCATGCACTCACCTATGCATATTCCTCCTGCAGATCTCAGTGGCATCAACAATCCCACCAACTCTGTCCCATCGTTAGCATCAACCATATTTGAAATGAAAAGAGATACGATGAGAACATAGAGAGCTATACCACAAGAAGCTCTCATTTTGCTTGGAATAATTGAATTAAGGAGAAATCACACAAGCCTTTTGTTCGTTTTGCTTCTTGTAGAGGGTTCTTTCTTACTCTCTCTGTTGTTTAGTTTCTTTCTTGCTTTATTTGAGCTTGTTTATTGCAAATTATCGAACGAAGAAGACGGCTAATATTGAGTTGTATTATGAGCTGCGTTGTTCTCTTGTATGGTCCCCTAATGTTGGACTTTTATTGCAAAACTGACAGCGAGAATTGCAACTTGATTATTAGGAGTCCAGTCCACTACTTTTATTTTCGACGCGGAAATTTTATTGTTAATTATTTTGTTTTAAGAAATTAAAATTTCTCTCTTATAGGAGTTGCTTTGTCAGGTAACTACCTAAAATTCAGAATAGTTGACATAACATGTGGCTTATGCTAAAGTTTCGAAAAACCCGATGAAGCTTTCTCTTTCTCGTGACATTTTCCAGTACAAATCATTGGGAAAATGCATTTTGAGAGAAATTAACGATGTTAAAATAGTTTAAGTTTTGTACAGTTACCATGTGTAGATTTTTACTAAACTAGGTTGATTTACAATAATATGTAACTTTTTATAATAAATCTGATATAATAACTTGATATATCCAAACTGCACTAATAACAATTTCTGTTTGGAAAATCCTCAAGGAAATTCGTAGCCGCTACCCTTCGGGTGCGCACTGGGTAACCTGCTCACTATGTAATAACTCGCAAATCACATATGAGATGTAAACCGCACTAGACAAGCCCTGTATAATGAGCTCTGACGGAGAAGATTATTGGTGAGGGGAATCGATTATATGTTTTCCATGTGGGAAATCACTCAACAAACGAACTCAGCCAACTCTTTTGGACAATAACAATTAATTATGTGGTGCGGAGGAGATATAACAAATAATAATGTAGGTCGGTGTTTGCGCGTCCTTAAACTAGCACTTGTCAAGCCAGTTGTATCTTTCGATGTGTTGCTTATAAAATATGCACCCAAAAAAAGGTCCTGAATAATTAACATATTGATTAATCAAATACCCGCAGTAAGGACAACCTTAAAAACGACACAAAGTCAAAAACACAAGTCTCTCTAATTTTCCTCTCTTCCATTAGAATCTTTGTCACTTCCGGCACCTTTATTTAAGTAAAGGAAAGACATTCCCCAACGATTGTCATTATTTTAATAACCCGCCAAGCCAAGAAAACTGCGAATCTCTGTAGCTGAGGATGGTCTGGGCCAACTCTGCATGGCCTCCACTTTCTTCGGGTCCACCTGAATACCCTCTCTCGAGACCACGAGACCCAAGAACGCCACGGAATCCAACCAAAACTCACATTTCGTGAACT
>NW_017678187.1:0-2220 GCF_001879085.1 Nicotiana attenuata
CTTACATTTATTCTTATTGACCTTCGCCTTCTTCGGAGGGTGATCTAGTATACAATGATTTACCCTTAGATACCTTTGTAGTAGCACGATGTTCTTGCTGCCTCGTTAAAAACCTTGCCGAAAAACCCGAGTTGGGACAAAAACGGTCGAAGGAAAAAAGAGTGCAGCTCGTGCTTTCAGTCTCTCCGATGTCCGAACTTGTCTTAGCGACCGATCATCGACCTGCACGGGTTAGGATCGGACAAGTCTCAAAAAATTCATGGAAGCGAAGAAGAAAGAAGACTTACCTTTAGCAGTAGTATCTCTTCAAGTGGCCTATATTCCAGTTATTGGGTAGTTCTTTCCCATCCATCGTTCCTAACTTGTACGAACCCTTTCCGGTTACCTTCAAAATGGTGTAAGGGCCTTCCCAGTTCGGTCCTAATTTCCCTTCGTTAGGGTCTCGAGTGTTGAGGGTGACCTTTCTTAGTACCAAGTCCCCTATATTGAAGTGTCGAAGACGAGCCCTTCGGTTATAATATCTCTCGATCTTTTGTTTCTGAGCTGCCATCCTAACTAGTGCGGCCTCTCTCCTTTCGTCTAAAAGATCCAAGCTGGTGAGCATTGCTTCTTGGTTGGTAACCTCGGTTGCATACCGGAATCTAGCGCTGGGTTCGCCCACCTCGACTGGGATCAAGGCCTCGGCTCCGTAAACCAAAGAGAAAGGAGTGGCACCGGTACTAGTCCTTTCGGTTGTCCGGTAGGCCCATAGGATTTCGGGCAGCATTTCTCTCCATTTTCCTTTTGCGTCTTGTAACCTTTTCTTTAGGTTCTGAACGATGGTCTTGTTGGTCGACTCAGCCTGCCCGTTTCCGGTGGGATGGTACGGGGTTGACAATACCCTCTTGATCTTGTTATCCTCGAAGAATTTTGATACCTTGCTCCCAACGAACTGTTTCCCATTGTCACATACTATTTCGGAAGGCATCCCGAACCGACACACGACGTGGTCCCAAAGGAAGTCGATTACTTCTTTCTCTCGAACCTTTTCGTAAGCCTACGGTTCAACCCATTTGGAGAAATAGTCAGTAACCAAAAGAATAAATTGAGCCTTACCTGGAGCTCGAGGAAGCGGGCCCACTATGTCCATTGCCCATTTCATGAAAGGCCATGGGGAGATGACCGAATGCAGCAGCTCAGCAGGCTGATGGATGAATGGCGCATGCCTTTGACACCTGTCGCATCTTCGTACAAATTCCCTTGCATCCTGTTCCATGTTGACCCAGTAGTATCCAGCTCGAATTATTTTTCGGACCAACGCATCCGCGCCCGAATGGTTGCCACATGACCCTTCGTGGATTTCCCTCAATACGTACTCTGTGTCTCCGGGGCCAAGGCATATGGCGAGTGGTCCTCCGAAGGTTCTTTTATATAAGACTCCGTCCTCGGCCAAACAAAAACGGGCCGCTTTTGTTCTCAATGCCCTTGATTCTTTGGGGTCCTGTGGGAGTTTTCCTGTTTTTAGATAGTCCACATACCTGTTTCTCCAGTCCCAAGTAAGGCTAGTTGAGTTGACCTCGGCGTGCCTTCTTCTACGACCGACCTCATTAGCTGTACCACCTTTTCGGACTCGAGCTCGTCGTCCTCGACTGTCGAGCCCAGATTGGCGAGGGCATCGGCCTCGCTGTTTTGATCTCGGGGTACGTGTTGGAGAGTCCATTCTTTGAATTTGTGCAAGGTGTTTTGGAGTTTGTCGACATACCTTTGCATCCGGCTCTCCCTGGCCTCGAACGTTTTGTTCGTCTGATTTACCACAAGAAGAGAATCGCACTTGGCTTCGATCACTTCGGCGCCGAGGCTCCTGGCTAATTCTAAACCTGCAATCATAGCCTCATACTCGGCTTCATTGTTAGTCAACCTCCTCGTCCGTATAGACTGCCTAATGACGTCCCCGGTAGGAGGTTTTAGTATGATCCCCAATCCCGACCCCTTTACGTTCGAAGCTCCGTCCGTGAACAATGTCCATACTCCGGACGGGGTTCCCGAGCTCAGCAGGAGCTCTTTTTCGGCCAGGGGAATAAGGGTCGGAGTGAAGTCGGCGATAAAATCAGCCAATACTTGCGACTTAATCGAGGTTCGAGGTCGATATTGGATATCGTACTCGCTAACCTCTATGGCCCACTTGGCCAGCCGGCCGGACAATTCGGGCTTATGCATGACATTTCTTAATGGGTATGTAGT
>NW_017678187.1:7532-15272 GCF_001879085.1 Nicotiana attenuata
AAACTTTCCTGAGCATACTTCACCAGAACCAAGTTAATGGTTTGGAAATTAAGACTAAAGATGATGAATGGATGGCTGTTGATATGACTCCTGCTAATTCCTTTCGGCTTTCTTGTTATGGTAGGAGAGGCATTTTCGGTAAGTTATCTATCTTGATTTAATTTGTGACAATATTTTATAGTATTAGTATATTTTAATTTATTAGTCTCCAAATACACGCATTGCGCCTGTCCCCATATCAATAAGTATATAATTTTCTAAAAACCAATAGATATTATTAAAAAATGTAATTGAGTTATAAAATAAAAACTAAAGAAAAAAGTATAAAGTTAAATATTATTAAATTTGTATGGAAAAAAAATTTAAAATTATTTTACCGGCCTAATTAAATTCAAATTGATCGAACAAAATATATATATATATATATATATATTTCTACTGTTTTGGTTAGTCTTCGACATAATTGTAATATTATGCAATTTCTAGTGAATGCCGTAAGTTTGGTTTTCTTATAAAGAATTTTTTATTTTATTTTGGTGTTTCTTTTTTTAATCTTTTTTTCCTTCATTTGTTAAAGTCACGTAGAATACCCATAACCGACCACATATTTTAATTTGTATGGTATTCTAGGTTCGCGTTTCATCAAAGATTTAAAATATTCTATGCAATATATACCTCTTTTTTATCAAGCTGATGAAGATTAGACATCGCATAAGAATACGTTCTATGATAAACTACTTTAATTTTTACTGGACAAATATATTAGAACTTTTTACATAGTTTAAATAAGAAAAAATTTAATCGAAAAAATATTACTTGTTCGATTCGAAGGTCCTAAATATTATGATAAATAATATAGAAGGATTTCAAATTATTTATATAATTCAAATAAAATTATAATTCATATAAGATAAGATTTTAAGGGTAAAATATAAAATTGGTTGGTCGGTCGAAACTAATTTCCTTTGCTAACTAAAAAGTGTATNCGACCTCGCTCGAACTAGGACTCAGGCTAAGTGCCTTCGCCTTCAAAGATTAACAGTTCGACCTCGCTTGAACTGGGACTCAGGCTAAGTGCCTTCGCCATCAAAGTTTGACAGTTCGACCTCGTTCGTACTGGGACTCAGGCTAAGTGCCTTCGCCATCAAAGATTAACAGTTCGACCTTGCTCGAACTGGGACTCAAGCTAAGTGCCTTCGCCATCAAAGTTTGACAGTTCGACCTCGCTCGAACTATCAGTTCGACATCGTTCGAACCACGATGGATACCGCTTCGACGACAGTCGAAGCAACATCCTAATGGCCAAGGCCATCGACATCAGTTCGACCTCGCTCGAACCACGACGGATACCGCTTCGACGACACTCGAAGCAACATCCTAATGGCCAAGGCCATCGACATCAGTTCGACCTCGTTCAAACCACGACGAATACCGCTTCGATGACAGTCGAAGCAACATCCTAATGGCTAAGGCCATCGACATCGGTTCGACCTCGTTCGAATTACGACGGATACTACTTCGACGACAGTCGAAGTAGCATCCTACTGGCTAAGACCATCAATGTCAGTTCGACCTCGCTCGAACCATGACACAACCTTTTTGACGAACAACAAAAGCAACCTCTACGGAGGCTAAACATCATAAAAGAAAATCCAAGAAGGGAAAGGCAACAAATGGACGAAGCAGCAAAAGTAAAGTTTATATTACATCAAAAATATATTTACATTCGCCCCCACGGACGGGCTCCAATACATTCCACAAGCCAAAAATATACATTATACAAATTTGTAACTACTCGTCACCCCCTAGGAGATAAACATCATTATACCAAGAACCTGAGTCGAGGCGATTGACGTCTTCGGAAGTAGGACCCTCCCCATCGGGAGAGTCGGGGTAATACACGCAAGCTTCACGAGCAGTGCGAGCCTCGTTTCGCCGTGCCTGAACTTCCTTCTCCGTCGCCCGGCCCTCAGCATGAAGCTCTATATACACGTCGAGTTTAGCCTCTGCAAAAATCCACATCTCATGCGCACTACGACGCGTACTCTGACCAGACGAGGGACGAGATGGGGAAGGCTGAGAAAGTCTATTGATTTCCGCCATCCCGGCGTCGAGCTCGGCGGTCAGATCCGCCACCCTCTGCTGTAGGTCGGCGTTCTCCGCCGCCACCCCACGACTCAGTTCGAGCTCGTCATCTTTCGCCCTAAGGAGCTCCTCCAACTCGCTGTTACGGGCCACGGCCTTCATCAGCTCACTATCCGCCACTTCCAGCTCAACCCCCCTACGCTCCAACTGGGCATGTCTCTGCTCAAGCCCCTCACGAAACACTTGGAACTCGGGGTCCTGCTGATAGGGGTCGACCACCGCTCGGTGCTTAGAGCGATATTTTCGATACTTCTTCAGCATCTTTTTGTANAAATTTATTAGATTTTCATTTGTAACTAAAACTGGACTGTTTGAGACTATGTAGGACTGTTAAATTGATTTTATTTCCTTTCATGATCATATGAGTATTATGTTTAGTATTGTTAGATTTGAATTAGTTTGAGTGTGGTGTTTATGTTACCTTGTGTTAATTTGAAATCAGAAATTAGCTATGGTTCTGCTTATGATCTAAATGTTAGAAGTCATTCGAATGGGCTGGAAATGTTTAAGTTGTTTAAGCCTAGGAATGTGGTAGCTTTGTTTGAATTTCATGTTGTATAGTCTATTAGTCCATCAGATTTACATGGCTCATATTCTATTTTGTATTTGTATGTGAGGTTTGTCTCAAACGTACATCATCAGTTCTTCTTTCAAATTTTAATTCGTATTCCCTGCGAATCTGAACTTAAATCTAGACATTGGCTTATAAATTGAATATGAATTTAAGTCCAGTCTTAAGTTGCTTAACAGTAATGGTTGGACTGTCCAGGCCATAAAATTGGGCTTAATATGGTCCGGTTGCACAATAATTGTCCAGAATTGACACCAGGCCCACCTCTTCTAAGTCAATTAATTTCATTGAGTCAAGGGCCAGGGCGGTTTAGGCCCCAGTCTCAATTTTGTTGCCCTCGTGTTGGGCCTATTCAGAAGCCCTTTTGAACAGCTTTTCACACAAGCTGGCTACTTCTTGGGCTAGTCTCAAAGCCCTAAGTGCTGAAGTTTGAATTCATTTAAAGCCATCGTTTTAAATTTGTAATACAATTTTGGGCCTTCTAAGATAAGTAGCAAATTTTTGAATTAAGGGGATCTCAAATAATGGAGATTTTTTTGTTTGAATTTGGACTTGATCTCGAGGCCCGAATTTTCTCAAATGCCTTAAATAATAATTAAGTCATAATGTTAATTAATTAGGCCTTTAGAGACAATCTTTAATAGAGAACAATAGTCCTTTTAGGATGGCCTTAAAAATAAAACGAGGTGCACCGCGCCAAACAAAATTCATAAATTGCGTGGCCCTCTTTAATTACTTGCTTAAAAATATTTAGAACTCGGGACGTGCCATTTAGCGAATTTTCATGGCCTCCCGCAAAGTTAACAACACGTTAGTCACTTTAGGCACGTTCTTTAATAATTTTACCTTCCTAAATTCGGGTGTGCATTTCATGTGACCCAAATCCAAATCCCAAACGTTGAATAAAATGTGTCGAGGATCCGGGTGCATTTCATGTGACGTGTTCCAAAAACATGTTTTAAACGACGTTCAATTTCCTTAAAATTAATTAAAAGCGGTAAATAATTTTAAACTTGCACTATAGAATGACATGTATTAAAATAAGATATTAAGCCACTTATAATAGTTTAAGCGACCGTGCTAGAACCACGGGATCCGGGGGTGCCTAATACCTTCCCCCGGGTCAACACAATTCCTTATTCAGAATTTCTGGTTTGCAGACTTCACTTGGAAAGTCGAAAATTTCCTCGATTTGGGATTCAAGAAAAACCGGTGACTTGGGACACCAAAAGCCAAACCTATCCCAAATGGCGACTCTGAAATAAATAAATAATCTCATTTCGAATAATGTCACTTAAATTGGAAAAACTCCCTTATACATTATCCTTCGGGGTAGGTGTGTAAAAAAGGAGGTGTGACACTCCGCATACTTGGTCAGTAGCCGAAGCACCTTCAGGGTATACGGCGTAAGTTGAGCCGGACACACGTTATAGAATCAGCAAAGCTCCTCCGCCAAAGGAAAAAGAGGAAGGCCATAACCAATCAAAAAGGGGTATTCATAAAAGGCACAGTACCCTGGCTTGTGAACATCTACGTGATCTCTCCCCGCTGGAACCATCTCTATGGGGGCAGGTATGCCGTACTTTATACGGAGATCGTATAAGTGATTTTGCAGCGACTCGGAATGCACCGGAGTCGGAGTGGGAGAGTCCTTGCTGAAATCGCTTCGAGACGAAGGATGCTTTGGCAGTAGCGCTTCCACCGTAAGAGGACTGATGTCCTCTTCTTCCTCCACCTCTCCACCATCGGAAGGCGGCGGCACGTTCGATGGAGCAGCCGCCGGGATCCTCTCGTCGTTTCGCTGAGGTTTAGGCACGATTTCGGTTGAGAAAGAGTTGCACACAGCGCAACGAAGAAGAAGGAAATTTTTGATCGAAGGAAAAAGTACCAGAATGCAAAAATATACACTGAAGGGTTGGAATACTCTTACAAATGGCCAAAGTTCGAATCAGGTTAAATCTTTCCCCTATTTATAGGGTTGGGTGGCGCCAGAATCGAAGAGGCAGGCTTCGAGTTAGCGCGGAAAACCAAGCGCCAAAAGCATTTGATTTCTTGCCTCGAGAATACGCGCAATGATGATGCATGCGAACGCTAACGTCATACAGAGAAAGGCGTTTCGTTTCGACGCTCTGACAGTTATGATTACTGTCTCCTACCTGTCACGTCACAATACCTTTCGTACAAAGTACAAACTACTCCCTCGAACGGAGGCATCGATTCCGCCCATCGAGAACGCATCTCGCTGCGACCCCGACGAGCGGAGGGACTAACTGCATGGGGTCGAATTTGACCGATAGCGTCCTTAAGTCAGCACGACCAACCGCTGAACATATGTGAGCTCCGACAGAAGGATGACTTAGGAGTAACGGGAGAAACGACTTCATAACCTCGTCGGCCCCTCTATAGAATGTACTTTGGTTTTACCTTTTAATATTTAAATAAGGATCCCTTACTATATAAAGGGGATCCGAGCTCTGTAAATGAGGATTCATTCATTTTGGGATATAAACTTTTCTCTTGCTCTCTCATCTCTCTAAGATTATCTCTTTTCCTCTCTCTCATATATACTATTGTTGCAAGAACCGATTATCAAGATCATCCTAGGGTTTATTATTTTCGATTACGATTTACCTCTTCATTTCTTTTTGATTGATTTGCTTAAAAAGTGTTTAATAACTTTTGAGTCAAACAATTATTATAAGAATTCACAAAATTAAATTTTAACGGAACAAATCTAACCGGATCTAGGAACAATGAAACCTGAAATAGTATGCCAATGTCAACCCCTACTTACTTGAATTTGGTTTCTTTCAATAGATCATTTTAAATGAAGACAAACAAGTCAACCATAAATGAAAATTGAAAACAACTATATAGTATTAGTATCTTTTTTAAACAAAGTCTCAAATTCGTCATTATCTAAATACATAGAACAACATCTTTTTTTTTTTAAATATCAGATAATCAACAAACGCTGAGCACATCTATGAGAATTTTAAATAGATAAAAATAAAGGATAATTGTACAAAATATGTTCTGTTTTTTGTCTAGATAAAATTAAATTCTTCATATTGATAGTATAACTTACTGTAAATTTAAAGTATGATTAGTATTATCTGAAAATAAGACACGTCACTTGTTGCAACATGTCAAAAATACATTACTAATATAAAATATATTGATATTGTTGTGCATAAATAAGTTAGGTAAACCCTTTTTCTATATAAAGGATACATGCAAAACAAGAAATGCATCTTACAAAAGTATTAAGGTTTCTATAACCTGCTATAAACATGAGTCATCAAACACCTCTAAGACTTCCTCTCTTGACCCTATCAAATCAGTATTTGAAATCTAACATTTCCAACTGGTTCTCAGCTTGTGATGAAGTCCGCCGTGCACTGGAAGAGTACGGTTGTTTTCTGGCGGTTTACGACTCCGTTTCGCCGATTAGTGATATATTTCATGCACTGGAAGAATTGTTTGATCTTCCCACAGAAACCAAACTTTGTAACACTTCTGAAAAACCCTTCTATGGTTACTATGGAAAAATCCCTGATTTCCCTCTTCAAGAAATCCTAGGGATTAATATTGGAGATGCAATAACTGCTGAAGGAGTTCAAAATTTTACAAACCTCATGTGGCCTTCCGGAAATGACCACTTTAGGTACTCCATATGTTTTATTTTATATAACACACTTTACATATTAGTCTGTTTCTAAAAATGAAATAATAACTTCATATATTTGAGAATTCTTTTAACTTTTAACTTTTTATTTTATTTTTAAGGACATGGTCTTATAGTCATAAAAATATCATGGATGTTTAAATCACAATATATTTATTTAATTAATTTTTTGGTATTTTTGTTCGAAGTCGAACGAAATTCTATTTGATCAAATTTAAAGTTTTAAGAAAATATTCTTGGAGTTCAATACTAATTTATAAGCTGTAATTTCCCTCTGTTTTTATTTCTAGGACAAGAATCAAATTTTGGAGCACTGCTTTTGAATTTTTGTGAGTGATTTGAAGTGAAATTTTGAAAAATAGCTTTTTGAAGTTTTTCAAATTTCCAAAAAAAATTCAAATTTCAACTTCAAGTAAAATCTAAAATTTTCATGGCCAAAACACTGATTCTGAAAAAAGTTAAAAATTTTCGAAAAAAAGTATATAAAAAAAAAAAATTATGGCCAAATGGGCTCTCTCTAAAAAAAATGTCCATTCCAAAAGTTGAGTTACATGCATAGTGCAATGAATTGTGGCCTAATTAGCACGGAGTCTCATCCTTGATGTTCCTTTATTTTTTATATTTTAGTGAAATTATTCATGACTATGCAAACATAGTAGCTGGATTGGAGAAGATGGTGAAAAGGATGGTTTTAGAGAGCTATGGAGTAGAAAAATGCTATGATTCTTTAGACGAATCAACAACTTATCTCCTTCGATTAATAAAGTATAGGACACCAAAATTGGATGAATCAAATGTTGGGTCACAGGTTCACACTCATAAAACTTTCCTGAGCATACTTCACCAGAACCAAGTTAATGGTTTGGAAATTAAGACTAAAGATGATGAATGGATGGCTGTTGATATGACTCCTGCTAATTCCTTTCGGCTTTCTTGTTATGGTAGGAGAGGCATTTTCGGTAAGTTATCTATCTTGATTTAATTTGTGACAATATTTTATAGTATTAGTATATTTTAATTTATTAGTCTCCAAATACACGCATTGCGCCTGTCCCCATATCAATAAGTATATAATTTTCTAAAAACCAATAGATATTATTAAAAAATGTAATTGAGTTATAAAATAAAAACTAAAGAAAAAAGTATAAAGTTAAATATTATTAAATTTGTATGGAAAAAAAATTTAAAATTATTTTACCGGCCTAATTAAATTCAAATTGATCGAACAAAATATATATATATATATATATATATTTCTACTGTTTTGGTTAGTCTTCGACATAATTGTAATATTATGCAATTTCTAGTGAATGCCGTAAGTTTGGTTTTCTTATAA
>NW_017678187.1:15297-23596 GCF_001879085.1 Nicotiana attenuata
ATATATATATATGTTTTGGAGCAGCTAAAAATATACATTCCTCAAAATTTAATAAGAGTAATTTTTTATTTTAAATTTTAAATATTAAAAAAATAATTAAATGACTATTTTATTCACAGTGAACTCTATATTTTTTGGGTAAAAAAGATGAATGATTTTTCACCGAGGGCCTTCATTCTTTTGAAGTCATCTACTTTCACTTTGATAGTGAAACCATTTGAAGAGGAAGGGAAGAGGGGTCAAAGGCTGAAAAGCTTTTGCGAGCTTAATTTCTGTACGCCGACTGATTAACTTTTACATTATTATGTCATATAAAAGATATTTCTAAGTCACCGTTTATAAAAAAAGAGATTAGTATTTTTTTTTAAAAAGTAACCATTTTGTGTTAGTGTATTGTGAGTTTAATTTTTATGTGTGTACATAAAATTTTACAGTATTAGGTCATTGAAAGATAATTACGTGTAATCGTGCATAAATAAGTATGATTACTAATCCGAAAATAAGACAACATACCTAGTAATACATACTACAATTCACCAACAATATAAAAGTTATTTACACGACAGTTGATATAAGTGAAATCTTTTCTTTAAGAATCTATAATGTCGTCGAGCCTGATATTATAACATGATTCTCTACTACTCCTTAAACAGTGACTAATCGATCAATAAATTTTTTTCTCAACTAATTAACTGTATATCTTTTATCATTGCAAAGGCATTGAGCAACAACAGATTGCATTGTCCTGTACATAGGGTGATTGTAAAGGAGAACAAACCAAGGTACACATTAGCACATTTCTCATATATTTATGGGATGATACAAACCCCAGAAGAGCTTGTTGATGAGAAACACACTATCAAGTTTCAACCATTTGATAACTTTGAATTGTTGGATTTCTTTGCCAAACATATTAACGAGCAAATGGAATACACTGTCAGAGCCTTCTGTGGGGTTTGAAACGTTTTGTGAAGCTTTAGAAATCCCGATTCGCTCGTTCTAATCTTTAGCCACTGTAGATCTGTGATAAGGCAAGTAACTTGCTATAATAGGTTAAATTATATCGATGGTAATAAAAAAATTATTTCACTGTCGATGGATATAACTTATATCCATCTGTACAGTAGACATATCAAAATCCTGACTATGCTCTTAGTTATGTACATCTCAAAAAGCTGAAAGTATCCATCTGATCAGCTGAAAAATTCATGTGTACTTGTCTTAGCTAATTTGCACAAATAGACACTTAATGTTGTGGCTTGTATTTAGAAGCTGGTCAGTTTTTCAAAATTAGAGCATACGTGGCCTGAAGTTCAAAAGTGACTACTTGATCTGAAGTTGAAATTTCAAAACTATATTACGAGTCTAATTTTGAAAAAAATGGTCAATTACTAAATATAAGGCTAC
The DNA here is from genome assembly GCF_001879085.1 of Nicotiana attenuata. NCBI lineage: Eukaryota > Viridiplantae > Streptophyta > Magnoliopsida > Solanales > Solanaceae > Nicotiana > Nicotiana attenuata. Next base: position 16,705 of record NW_017678187.1, read on the forward strand.
AAAAATGACCACCTAGTCCAAATAACAGCACAATATGTGGCCCTTCCGACGTCCAGAGGTTGAGGAGTGGACCAAAATATATTGTTATTCTCCAATCTTTTGGACTTGAAAAAGAAAAAGAAGATAATTAAGGTGTTTTTACTAGGGAAAAGTGGGCATCATGAATATCTAATCTACTGATAGTAATTAATTAACGCACCCAATTAACATTTTTTAATATTTTAGAATTGTTAAATTAAATAACTTATTATGTCCTAGTTTCCTTAGACTTGACAAACCGGCAATAATTAATAAATTTAGGTACAAACAATCGATTCGTTCTAAAAGACTCTATCACTTTATTAGGTCGTATTAGATTTTTGTCAAAGTTACCAGTTGACATGAATTGATACAAATTAAATCAAAACTGCAACCTCTTCGAATAGTAGTATATTTTTATGCACTATAATTTATAAGTAGATTAGCATCTTGATTCTCTAATCTAATATATAAAGTCAATGAGTTCCCCATGGAAAAGCCGCTTCCATCTTACACAATATTGATAGGGTACTAGAAATATGTTTCCGCCAATGTTTGGTCTAACTTTTGACAGCCAAATAAAAATATTTACTTTGAAAATTGTAAATATTATACTGCCGCGTGGTATTTGCAGGTCTAGTTTACAATACGTAATTATTGCAATTTGAGTTGACGCGACCTAATTTAAACAGTCCATTGTATTAACGGAAAAGGGCCTAAACTACCCCTATTGTTTATTAAATGGTTTATAAATACCCCCGTCCATCTGTCCGTCCAAAAAAATACACCACGTTAATTCTATTAATAAAATTACCCCCGTGACTAACGGCAGAACTGGTGGGCCTACAATTTAATGACGTGTCATTTTTTTACTGGGCCACGTGGCAATCTCGGACAAAAATAAAAAATAATCTTATTTCGACCCACTTAGCTGACCCGACCCAATGTCTTTCCCATTTTCCCAATCTTCTTCTTCATTTCACCCAAACTCTCTCTCCGCCACTCCATCACCATAGCTACTGCTCTCAACAAGCAAATTATAATGCTATGTCATAAAAATGAAGCGAATACATCAAATCATACACAAGTATCCTCAGTTCTCAGCCCCAAGATCAAAGAGGATGCATTAGTAAATTAAAAGATCAACCCAGTTGTTTTCATAATCTGCCAAAATTGAAACAAGAGGATGATCATGCTCCTCCTCTTGTTATAGGCAAAAACTCCATTTCCCTTTGCACCATAAAACCAAAGCTTTCTTCACTTAAACTTGGCAAATCAATCAATGGTTCTGATTTAATACCATTGTTAAAGCTCACGTCTTTACTGTTAGTTTCAATATTTTGTTGACTTATAGTCAAAGAATCAAGATCATCAAAACAAAGACTTTTTGTTTCTGTACATAAAAGATTTGAGGCTACACAATTATGAATGTTTTCAGCCATTAAAGCAATACAAAAAACCCTCAAATTTACTATGCTATAATTATACCCCTTTTATCAAAATCTTATCTTTTTACAAAATTTAATCCCATTTACATGAGATTGTTTAAGGCTCCAATAAAAAAAAAATTTAAGGATTTTTCAAAGAACAGGAAAGAGACTAAAGAAGGGAGAAAAAAGTGATAGTTAGGGTAAAGGAGATATTTTGGGGGAGAGAAGATGACTGCGGATTCTATAGGATCAGCTAGGTGGGTTAATGTAATTTTATGACCCAAATAACAAAATTTTGGGTCGGATAAGGTAAATGGGTTAAAATAATATCCATTTTTGTTCCACTCAGATATTGCCACGTGGCCTAGTAGAAAAATGACACATCATTAAATTGTAGCCAACCAGTTCTGCCGTTAGTTGCGGGGGTAATTTTATTAATAGAATTAACGTGGTGTATTTTTTTGGACGGATAGATGACGGAGGGTATTTATAAACTATTTAATAAACGATAGGGGTAGTTTAGGCCCTTTTCCGTTGTATTAATAAACAACTAACTGATTAAGGTTGCAATTTAGTACCACTAAAAGACATTCATGATATTTTGTTCTTCAAAATAATGTCATGTTATAGAAGACCTATTCAAAGTTATGTGTCACAGTAATTGTATACGGTCGAAATCAGGTATGCCCGATTTTCAGAGCTCGAGGGGTCGCCTTAAGCCCGAATTCAGGATAGATCGAGTTCGAGCTCGATCACAGAGTACAAGGCTCAAAGAATTAAGTGTTCGAGGAATGTCGGAGCCTAATATGACTGACCTCGAGATACTGCCGTTATGGATTTGTAACAGAATGAGCAAGATTCCTGCCACGTCCCCAAGATCATGGCGTAAATCCCGGAATAGATATGTACGAATCTGTACTAGGCGGTTAGACAGCTGTCCCAATAAAATTCTTTATTGTAAATAGAAATGTATCTTATTTAGGGTTCCCCTATTATATAAAGGAGACCCCAATCATTTGTAAAGATCATCTAAACATTGGCAAATATAGTCTCTTACTTTTTCGCTCATTGTTCATCAGAATTATCCTTTAGCTTTATTATTCTTGCTTTATTGTTCTTGATCCATCTCGAGGTCACTTTGGCTCGAGGTCGATACTGCCTAGCAACACTGATTTGATGTACCCATTTCTTTCATTTATACGTTATACTTCTTGATATTAGTATTGAACTAAATCACGTATCTTTAAAACCACAAATTAAATTTAATTGTTACTCGTATTTTCGAGGTAAACAGTTTGGCGTCCACCGTGGGGCTAAAGATAATAGTTTTTATTTTGACACAAATTCTGATAAAGCACGTTATTTTCACACTTGTTCTTGTCAAAGATTCTTTGATTTTAGGATAAAACATGTCAAACTCACAGCATGCACCCGTACACGATGCCTAAAGTTATCAGGTGTACAAGTGTCGCGCCCTCTTTTTTCCCCCCTTTTGACGGGGAAGTCCGGGTTTCGACATTCATGAGGGTAATAACTCATTTCCTTTTGGGAATTTGGATTTTTGAAGAGTCGCCACCTAACGGATTATGGTGCGTTAGGGCACCTAGAGTGCTTAACTCTTAGATTGGTTTACATTACCAGAGATCCAGGGTAAGGGCTCGAAATAACCTTGAGGGGAAGGTATTAGACACCCCTCTCGGTCCACAACGGTGGGTCCTGGCCGAACTTATACTTACGAATTATTCCTTTGAACAGTAGACAGTTTAAACACATATTTGCAAATAAGGGGGCAGGTCTTGGACATTATATGACTCAAATGAAGGAAAGACTTGAACAAATTGCGTACATATAGAAAAGTAAAGTTTAAGCAAAGGGAAATTGAGAAGGAGGGGTCCTAGGTTGGTTAGCCTACAGGATCACCCCACGCAATGCCCGGTAAACACTCCTCAATGAGGGGCTACACGTGACATTAACGCGTAGTCATCATATCCCTTTCTACCCAATTCCCTCCCCTAGGTCATAGCCTAAAGCGTTCTAGTAACCTTGACAATGTCCTATGCGTGCACTACCCGTCCCTTCCTTGTGGCCCTGGAGGTATTTTAGGACCTCTATTCTTTAGACAGTTCTAGACTTTCCTAAGGTTTTAAAGGATAAAAATCTAGGCGTCAATCAAGAGCAGTTAGGACTGCATTTAAAGAAACAAGTTATAGGCTCACAGTTACCTCCTCAAACATAACAAGTGCACGTCTTCAAACACCATTCAAATACTTAAGAGAAAATCCTAGAACATGATATCTAGGTGAGCAGGGGTTATACAGTATTGAATTAGGACAATGTGTGAGAGATCCTATTTAACTTGCCTACTGATTTAAACCTGTTAATTCTGGACGGCTTTAAGTAGCAAAACACAGTTTCAGAGTTGTAGAATTTAAAATCGCCCTATAGGCTTGCCTAAACGCAGAACAGTGATGTCCTAAGAGCATGATAACTACGTCGATGTAGTAAAACAGTGAACAGTTTTAAACGGATATTTGAGATCCTATAGACATGTTTTCTAGCGATAGTAAATTAAGGCAGTGTTTGAAAAAGTCCTGTAAAGGAGCGGACAGTTGATTAAACCAATTTAGAAGGACTAATCATGGATTAACCTGACTTGTTTAGCTAAATTGATTTTAGGTTCTATAGGCAGGATTTCTGATTTTAATTCCTATAGGCATGGTATCTAATTGTTAAGAGCTGATGTTGGAACTTATAGGCATGATTTTAGAGAGGCGAATGTAAATACATGCAGTAGCAGAAAATAAACTCAATCACTTTACACTCTATAGGCATGGTATCTAATTATAAAGTTGATTTTACACCTATAGACATATTTTCTATCATTGAATCCATTTAAATCCTATAGATATGATCTCTAATATTGTGAAAATAAAGCAAACATAGCAAGTGCATTAACACAATCCAATAGGCATGGTCTCTACCCAACAGATATAGCTACCCACACTTTTTCACTAATCACCCCAAAGTTATTTACAAATAATTATTACAGACCAGCTGAATAAATTACATAAACAATAAAGAAAAGAAGAAGAAGTTAATAGGGAGCCTGAAGTAGGCCCAAATAACTTCCCAAGCCTCCAATAGCCCAAATGCCAAAGTACCATAGACAGTATCATTGTCTAGGTGCGTCAGAGTTCCCTAAGGATCTCAAGGATCCCGGGCAGTGCTCACACCTAGACTTTTTCTCAAACAAGAACTGATTCAAGTGCAGTGTGGAAAGGCCAGCTCTGACATGCTAGAGTTCAGAGAAATCTCATGGATCTCAAGGCAGTACACATGCCAGAGGGACAGAACCTAAATATTCTAGGAGTAGTGGAGAGTGCTTGACATAGTTTTGAATTGGTTTTGATATGAAAAATAGTGTTGAAAAGGGCTCAATTAAGTAAAGAAGTTTTATGAAAAATAGGAGTTGATCAGTAATAATACAGTTTTGAAAACAGTGAACTTGTGAGAAATCAGCAAATAGCTTAAACAACACCATTAGGACATAGAATTCACTTGGGGAGTATGGGACTTGAGGACACATAGAACATGTTAATGTAACAGCAAGAGTACAAAAATTTCCTTTTCAGAATTCTTTATAGGATTTAGGAGTCAGCCATAGAACAAACAGTGAGAACATAGTTATACTAGGCGGAATTGAACATAGGATCAGAAGTACTTAGGGAGTAGTAAGTAACCTAGCAAAGTAGATTACTATCAGGAATTGGGTAAACAAACAGACAGACAATCATACATGGAGTAGAGCCAAATTGAGACATGCTAGAGAGGGCAATAGACAAGTCATCAGACATGTTAATCATAAGTTGAATAGGTAGTACTCATATATGCTAAGTGAAACCAGGATTTGAGCATGCTAGTTACATATCAAAAAGCCAAGTGATAGATAGGAATCAGTAAACTAAGGCAGTAAGAGAACACATAGAGTTTTGAACTTGTAACTAAATCAAAACATACCAGTTAAGGAGAGCAGACACACAAAGTATAGAGCAGTGTAGTGCGATAACTAGCCTTGGCTTACAGCCGGCTAGTTCAGTAGCAAGTGACAGAAAGAGCAGAAAGCTTTAAAGAGAGTTTTGAACTAGTGTTTTTCTCTTGTTCTTGTTCTTGTTCTGAACTTAAAAGAAGAGAAGGTTTACACAGGAATCGAAAACTTAACAAAACAAGGAAAGATATCAATTGAGTAGTAAATCAGGGAAGTCACCCATAAATCAGCAAGATCTTCCCTTAATCAAGGGACAGTTCAATCAACGGTAAACATGCTAGGTATTTAAGGAAAAGAATAAAGTAAAGCTTAGGTATAGAATAGGTAACTAAGGGTAAATGCACAACAGTTTAATTAAGGAAACAAATCAATAATAATCAGCGGAATACAAACAAGGCAAGGAAAACAATTAAGGCAAGTAAATTCAGTCAAATTGAGTAAAGAAGTAAGAATCAAAACGTTAAATGGAAAGGGTTCAAATTAAAACCAGAAAATAAGGGATTCAGAGTAATCAAGGGTTCGGAAAGTCATGAAAGAAGCAGAATGCTTATATAAAATGAGGTAGAGCATGAATAGTCAGGATTTCACACAGTTTTAACAAAACCCATGGTTAAACGACACTGATTCAAAGAGAAGCATACAAGTTTTGCATGAATGGTCAGTATAAACACAAGTTCACAATATCAGCGAAAAGTTGAACTTAGAAAATTCAGTAGAAGCATGCTAGGACAAGTAAATCATGAGAAGTCACAAGAATCTAAGGCAAGAACACAGTCGGAGGTACCAATATCCAAAAACCAAACGAAAAACCCCAAAACATTAGGGTTTTCAGTACAAATGGGGTAGGGTTGCAGCAGGTTCATAAAATTAGTCAAAAAATGTGTGAGAATCAGAAGTTTAAACACAAAGAATCATCAGACAAAGTTTAAAAAGAAATTCCAAAAACCCTAATTTTAGAAAAAGATGAAAAAAACACTTGAAAGCATACGATACTTGTAAAGAATCTCAGGGCTATTGTAAAACACATAAGAAACAAACTCAAATCGTTATAGATCTGTACAGATCTAGGAGGTATGGAAAAGAAATCAGGGTTTCGAAGAGAACCATACAGAGATGACGAAACATACTAGAAAACCCTTAGATCGTAGCAAATATAGAACGATTTTACTCGAAAGCACATTGGAATGGCTAGGAACAGGCAAGAGATGAACCCTAGATGCAAATCGTCATAGCCTGGTCCCTTGAGGGCCTTAGAGATGGCAAGCATGACATGAGAGAAGCCATTAGAGGCTTGAGATACGGTGAGAGGTCACCGGAGATGGCCATAGATGGGGGCGACGTTTGGAGATTAGGGTTCAAGGTGAGAGTGTTTGAGAGCAGAGAGGATTTTAGGCCGGGG
>NW_017678188.1:0-4721 GCF_001879085.1 Nicotiana attenuata
TGTGGAAGATCTCACCAAACGCTTCAAGTCGGTAGAATTCAGGTATATCCCTCGGTGTCATAATGAACTAGCCGATGCACTTGCCACTCTAGCTTCAATGTTGCCTTACCCAGGCAATGCCCATATTGACCCTTTAGAGATTCAAATCAAAGAAAAGCACGGGTATTGTAATGCGGTTGAGGTGGAACCTAGTGGTCAGCCCTGGTATCATGATATCAAGAGATTTCTGAAAACACAGGAATACCCTGAGCAGGCCACCGGAGATCAGAAAAGAACCATTAGACGACATGCGAGTGGTTTCTTTTTAAGTGGTGATGTTTTGTATAAAAGAACCCCGGACCTCAACTTGCTAAGATGTGTTGACGCCGAGGAAGCTGGAAGAATTATGCATGAAGTGCACGCAGGAGTATGTGGACCTCACATGAATGGTTATGTGTTGGCAAAGAAAATTTTGCGAGCCGGGTATTACTGGATAACCATGGAGAAGGACTGTTTCAGTTTTGTTCGGAAATGTCATCAATGCCAGGTGCACGGCGACTTGATCCATGCACATCCGACAGAACTTCATCCGATGTCAGCACCTTGGCCGTTTGTTGCTTGGGGCATGGATGTCATTGGGCCGATCGAGCCGAAAGCTTCGAATGGGCATAGGTTCATACTGGTAGCAATTGACTATTTCACAAAATGGGTTGAAGCCATCACCCTCAAGTCAGTCACCAAGAAAGCCGTGGTAGACTTTGTGCACTCCAATCTCATTTGCCGCTTTGGCATTCCTGCAATTATCATTACCGACAATGCAACTAACTTGAACAGTCGCCTGATGGAGGAGGTATGTGAACAATTCAAGATAACGCATAGAAACTCAACTCCCTATCGGCCAAAAGCCAATGGTGTTGTCGAGGCAGCAAATAAGAACATCAAGAAGATTTTGAGAAAGATGATTCAAAGCTCCCGGCAATGGCATGAAAAGTTACCCTTCGCATTACTTGGATATCGCACCACAGTACGTACATCAATTGGAGCAACACCGTACTTGTTAGTTTACGGTACTGAAGCAATCATACCTGCAGAAGTGGAAATTCCTTCACTCCGGATAATCGTTGAGGCGGAGATTGAGGACAGTGAATGGGTTAAAACCCGACTAGAGCAATTGTCATTAATTGATGAAAAACGGATGGCCGCGGTTTGTCACGGACAGCTGTACCAACAAAGAATGGCCCGTGCCTATAATAAGAAAGTGCGTCCCAGGAATTTTGAAGTGGGACAGCTGGTACTCAGACGCATTCTCCCTTATCATCTGGAAGCAAAAGGGAAGTTTGCCCCTAATTGGAAAGGTCCATACATCATCCGAAAAATATTGCCAAGAGGAGCACTGTATCTGGCAGACATCGAAGGGAATGATCCTGAGACAGCAGTCAATGCAGATGCAGTAAAAAGGTACTACGTCTAATCCTCATTCGGCGATGGCTTTTGTGCAATTGAGATGACGAAGGCTTTCTTTCTCGCTATCCAAACACTATCAACCCTTCGTAAACCCATTTGAGCCGGTTACCCTTCTTTGACTACCCTCTTTGGAACCCAGAAGTATTATTAAAAAAATAAAAATAAAAATAAAAAAAAAGAGAAAATATGAAAAAAAAAAAAAACAGAAAAAAATTTCTGAACTACGTTTGACTTGATTCCGAAAAGGATACGTAGGCAGACTCTCCATGAGGTTCAGTCACACCAAAGCAAAAATCCCAATTCCCCCGAAAAATGAAACTGGGGCAGATGATGTAATGATTCGGCCATGAGCCCACCAAAGCGGTTCCAAAGTTGTACTTCCGTCAGAAATTCTCTTTACCCAAAACCTTGTCCAAGCCCTTCTGATCAATTGGCAAAGGCGTGGGAATTGAAAAGCAACATTGTTGGGATCTGATAAAGTCCAAATTGAGAGAAATAAAATGAGAGAGTCTTATCGGTGAAAACCTTCGGGGACCATAAGGCGATGGTGAGTAGAGAAACTAAAAATGAGAGAGTTCGTTTAGTGAAAACTCGCAAAGAGCATTATCGGACGATAGTGAGAAGAGAAATGAGAGAGGTCGATTGGCGAAAACCCGCAAAGGGCGCTGTTGGCCGAAAAGAAGACATCTCATCACTAAAGGAGTCCTGGCAAAGGTTCCCTGTTTTTGAAATACGGATCAATGAGTTCACAAGAAGTTGGAAAGTTTGTGTGGGTCGGGCATCCAGTCCAAAAAGCATGTCATGTTCATTTGAAGCCAGCATGCACCCCAGATAAGTCCTCCTTTTTCCCCGAAAGGGATGCTTCTCTTTAAACTCATCTGATTGCCTTTCTGTATACTTTTCTTTGAATCCCTTTCTGTTTAACTCTGATTCTGTAACTAGTACAAAGAAAGGTGGCAGGACCGGTTTCACAGGGCTCCGCCTGGTCAGAGTCGAAGAAATACCCAGCCTCAGCGAGTGCGTCAGGCCAATCCCGACTGACCATGGTGGTTGATGCTTTCAAAGCAAAAACATTGAAAAAAGGGGAAGTCAAAGGCAAAGGTCCCAAGGGCAGAATAAAGTGAAAAGGCTAGAGCCCACACGGGCGAGTCATCATGAAGTCCTAAGGTTGAACCCGGTCAGTTTGAAAAGAGATTCACCCTCAAGGCGAACCAACAGCAAAGTTCTCAACGGAAATGGGGCCGGGATCAAGCAATTAGGATGATCAAGGCCACAAAAACCAACCACCGTTTCAAACTAATAAATTGTTCTTTGTTGAAAACAGGTTTAATTCAAGGCAACCGTGCAAGAAGCAGGTGCAGTCCAAAAAGAAATGAAATGCGCAAGCGCTGAAACAGCTTTGCAGCAGGAAAACGACCAAAAAGGAAGTTTCCTCTCCCCAAGTTCTTTCATGTGTTTTGCTAAATAAAAAGGAAAAACATATAAAGAGGAAAACAAAAGAAAAGAAAGAAGAAAAAAAAATGATGAAAATCCCAAAAGAAAAACAAATCATGGTAGCATAGGATCCCATTCCTTAAATATCCCGGCCAAAAAACCGAGGATCTCCCGGCCAAAAAACCGTGGAGCTTTTTCTTTCCAAATCCCGGCCAAAAAACCGAGGATCTCCCGGCCAAAAAACGGTGGAGCTTTTTCTTTCCAAATCCCGGCCAAAAAACCGAGGATCTCCCGGCCAAAAAACCGTGGAGCTTTTTCTTTCCAAATCCCGGCCAAAAAACCGAGGATCTCCCGGCCAAAAAACCGTGGAGCTTTTTCTTTCCAAATCCCGGCCAAAAAACCGAGGAGCTTTTTCTTTCCAAATCCCGGCCAAAAAACCGTGGAGCCTTTTCTTTTCAAATCCCGGCCAAAAACCGAGGATCTCCCGGCCAAAAAACTGTGGAGCTTTTTCTTTCCAAATCCCGGCCAAAAACCGAGGATCTCCCGGCCAAAAACTGTGGAGCTTTTTCTTTCCAAATCCCGGCCAAAAAATCGTGGAACTTTTTCTTTCCAAATCCCGGCCAAAAAACCGAGGATCTCCCGGCCAAAAAACCGTGGAGCTTTTTCTTTTCAAATCCCAGCCAAAAAATCGAGGACCTCCCAGCCAAAAAACCGTGGAGCTTTTTCTTTCCAAATCCCGGCCAAAAAACCGAGGATCTCCCGGCCAAAAAACTGTGGAGCTTTTTCTTTCCAAATCCCGGCCAAAAAACCGAGGATCTCCCGGCCAAAAAACCGTGGAACTTTTTCTTTCCAAATCCCGGCCAAAACCGAGGATCTCCCGGCCAAAAAATCGTGGAGCTTTTTCTTTCCAAACCCCGGCCAAAAACCGAGGATCTCTCTGCACATTCTGATTTGATTGCTTAGATATGTGTCACAACTAACTCACGAAATTTTCCTAGTGAAAACTGGGGCAGAAAATTTCGTTCGTTTGTTTGTTTTGGTATCTTAAGCAGGTCAACCTCAAGACGCAAGGTGGAAAATGACCAATGGAAGGAATATCAATCCAGAATCAAGAAAAGAAGAAAAGAACAAAAAGAGATGAATTCAAAATATTGAAGCAAACAAAGGTGCGGATTGCTCAGAGCGTGATTGAAGTCACAAGCTCTGCCTGTTCCGCTTTGACTCAGTGCTGCAGAGAGAAACAACACCTACAACTGGCGAGCATCAAGATTCAGATCGGAGTCCACAGCAAGATCAGCTAAAACTCAAGATCAAGCTTCAAGAGATTTGTAGATAGGAATCTTCTAATTCGTAGTTGATAGTCATAGCGAGCTTAGCTTTGATTTTCCTCTTGGTGTAATAAGGAGGTCAGCAAGCAGTAGCAGCAGCAACAGCAGTGAAATCATAGCTCCTGGTAGTCCCAGCTACCAAACCTTCCATAACTACACTGACCTGATTCCTTTATAGCCAAGGATATGTAGGCAACCTTTGAAGCAGGGTTCGGTCAAACGATTTTCAAAATGCTTCTCCTGGAGTGCTGAGCAGGCAAAAATCCTTCATGGTGCTCATTTATCTTTGCCCGAAAACCCTTCGTGTCTTCAAGCAAAGAGGGGCAGCTGTGAGCACGTGATTTTTGCCACGCTTAAATCTCTCCTATAAATCCTTAGAATTAGAATTTTCACTTTTAATATAACATAGATATAAATATAGATTAATCAAGTTAGCACTATGCCTTTAACATAACACTATGCCTTCCTGTGATCTAACCACTTCAATTCCTGTGATCTCACCTAATATTTTTAAAC
>NW_017678188.1:7918-12293 GCF_001879085.1 Nicotiana attenuata
AAATAAAAATGCATAAATTGCGGGGCCCTCATTAAATGCTTCATTAAAAATATTTTAGAAATTCGGGACATGCCATTTAGCGAATTTTCATGGCTTCCCGCAAAGTTAATAAGACGCTAGCCACTTTAGGCGCGTATTTAATAATATTACTTTCCTAAATTCGGGTGCACATTTATGTGACCCAAATCCAAATTCCAACGAAGTCGAAATGTATCAAAAACCGTGGGTGCATTTATGTGACGTGGTTCGAGACGCGTTTTCACAACGTTGCAATTCTCTTAAAAAACAATAATTAAAGCGGTTTAAAGTTAAAAGGCACATAAGTGAAAACATGTATTAAAATCAGATCTTTAGCCATTTATAATAATTTAAGCGACCGTGCTAGAACCACGGGATCCGGGGGTGCCTAACACCTTCCCTCGGGTCAACAGAATTCCTTATTCAGAATTTCTGGTTCGCAGACTCCAATTGGGAAGTAGACAATTTTCCTCGATTTGGGATTTAAGTTAAACCGGTGACTTGGGACACCAAAAGCCAATCCTTTCCCAAGTGACGGCTCTGATAAATAAATAATCCAATTTCGAATAATGTCACTTTAAATGGAAAAACTCCCTTATACATTATCCTTCGGGATAGGTGTGTAAAAAGGAGGTGTGACAGCTCTAGCGACTCTGCTGGGGAAGCGAACCCAGAATTTCGATTCAGGGTTCAAGAATTCGAGCTTAGTATAATTGTTATATTTGGCTTTATCTGATTTTTCTACATGTTTCCATGCTATATGTGCTAAATGTTTTACCGCTTTGATATTATCTGAATTGTATATATAAACTGTGCCGAAACCCTTCTCTTCTCACCTCCGGGGATGTGCTTACTGGTTGAGACTCCCTATTCTGTTAGTGTCATACCTTGAAATAAGAAAGAGGCCGGACAAGTTACTAAGCCGGACGATCTTGCGGGTCCCCGGTACGTAGCCCCCTCCTCGACTCGAGTTGTCCGCTCGGGTACACAGTCTAGAACATATACCTAGGCTTTGAACCTAGAATAACTTGACCTCATGCCGGATCCCTAGTAGGAATGTTTATTTGCATCACGTGCATTTTGACTTAGGGGACTCAACACAGGGGTTGGTTCCGTCTAGGACAGGTGTATCCGGAATAATCGGACCATCCCGATGCATCCTATTTGTGCATTTATCTGTTTTGGACTCGCATACTGACTGGCTTTGAATATCTGGGCAATATTGAAAAAGAGTGAAAAAAGAGAAAAATAGTACCGTGGAGAGTTAATTACCTATATTAGAAAAACTAATGTCCAAGTAGTGCCGAAATGCTGCCGAATTTTTGACAGAAATAGAACATATACCTAGGCTTTGAAAATAGTTAGTTTTATTTGCCCGAACTACGCTGGTTTGATTCTCACCGGATGTGAGATACGTAGGCAACCCTCATCGGGTCCAACCACCCCTTTTGCAAAATAGCCAAAAATACCCAAATTTTAATTTTCGTCATACATAAGTCGGGTGATGCCATTCTTGTCTAAAATAAGCCGAATGTCCCTATAAAGGCGCCGGAAGGCTGTTTTGCAAGAACAGCCACCCTGGGTTATTTTTTTTTTTTAAAAAAAAGGGTTTGCGGATACAGCCTTAAAATCTTCCCCCCTAGAAGTGCTAAAAGGCCGTATCTGCAAAACCTAGTCCTTGTTTTTGTAGATAAAGAAAAGTTTGCAAAATAGCCATTTTTTCCCTTTCAGGTCAAAATAAGTGATTAAATCATCTTAATAAATGTGCAGGATGAGCACGATTCAAAGTGAACCTTTCTCAATCATGACTAAAATCCCTCTGGAGTTGCGTCTATGGTGGGACGATCTGGGTAAAGAAGGACAGGACGAGGTCAAAAAGTGTTTGAAAGGGCTTACTGGTTTGTTAGAAATTGTGCCTCGGGGAGATATCATCAGAGCGTTGGTCACCTGTTGGGACCCGACACATAACGTTTTCCATTTCTCGAATTTTGAACTAACCCCGACATTGGAGAAAATAGCCGGGTACATTGGAAACAATGAGGTGCCTTTAAGACAAAAATACTTGGTTGCTCCGAGAACTATAGCTGTGCACAGGTTCTTAGACTCACTGAAGATAGTCAGAACAGTCCACAATCCAGATTTGGCAAAAGGCTTTTGTACTCCACACTTCATATACCACAGATATGGCCACATAGGAGGGTTCAACAACCCGGAGAACAAGATATGTAGTAAAGGAAACCGCCAAAAATGGGAAGAACATAGGCGTTTTGCTTTTATGGTGGTTTTTCTGGGACTTTTGGTATTTCCAAGGAAAGATGGAAACATTGACATAAGAAAACCGGGGTCGTCAATACTTTAATAACTCAAGCCAAAAGCACTCTTGCACCCATGATAATAGCCGAAATCTTCCGAGCTCTCACAGCTTGCAAAGCCGGAGGGGACTTCTTTGAAGGGTGCAATCTCTTGTTGCAAATGTGGATGATTGAACACTTGTGCCATCGTCCTCAATTCTTGAGTTATGGTTCATTTGAGAAAACTTGCATCGGGGAGTTCTACACAAGGATAAACGGGGTCAGCTTACCTGAAGGAGTAACCGCCTGGACATCATACTTTCGGACTCTCACCGCCAGTCAGATACAGTGGACGCTTGGATGGTTACCTATTGATGAAATCATGTATATGTCAGCGGCTAGGTCACAGTTTCTCTTGATGGGACTTAGAAGCATCCAGCCTTACGCTCCATATCGGGTTTTGAGACAACTTGGGAGATGCCAAATAGTGCCACAAGATGAGGATCTTAGTGCTCAGGTAATTGAAATTAGCCCTGACGGACAGTTCCCAGAAGCAAGAGTCTGCCAGATCTAGAATGAATGCCAATACTTAAAAAAGGATACTTGCATACAGGATCGGGCCAAAGGCGAAGTGTCTCCAGGATACCTTGCTTGGTATAGAAGAGAATATGAGCACGAAAGGCCAGCTAAAAGACCTCACATCCGGGAGTTTGCTGAATCATCGCAAGAACAATGGGCTTGGTTAGCTAAAGAAAATGAGTACAAGGCCCGCATAGGAGCATTGGGAAAACAGGTCCAAGACCTCCGATTTGAAAATAGCATGCAAGTCGCGGCTGACGAAGGTGAAAGAAAGAAATTGGCTAAAGAGAATGAAGCCTTACGAGCCCAAATCCAAAAGATGAAGTTAGCGGCCGAAAATCCAGTCAGGAGTGCCAAAGATGCAAAGCTTATAGAAAATCTAAGGCAAAAAGTGAATGACTACAGTTTTGACCTCAACAAAGCGGAAAAGGAATTAGCTGGGTTTCGGAAACAATTGGCTAAAAACGCGGAAGAACGGGCCCGCATGGTTAAACAGTTAAAAGAAGAATATGATAATAATGTCACAAGATTAAAGAAAAAGGTCATTGCCACAGAGAACAGAATGATTAAACAGGCAAAAGAATTCAAAGTTGAAAGAGAGCATTGTTACATGGCATTGGCACAATTAGAAATGGACTTGCAACAACTCCGGGAACATAGCCAGGCGGCTGAGCAAACTTTGGAGGCTAGGACCCAACAGATAGGGCGGCTGCTTCAAGAAAAAGGCAGAATCAGAGAGAGAATCTTAACCGTTGCTCATTCTATTACCAGGAAATGCCAAATGTGCGAGAACATGACTCGTACCACCTTCTTCGCATCAGTGATGATATTTGTGAAGCAGATAATGAGTGACCTAGACAGACTTCAAGGGGAACTTGCATATAGACCCGCGGCGAGACCGAACGATGTCCCGCGGGCACCAGGAGCTTTAATGTATTCATGATTGTCATATTTCCTTATATAGTATGTCAGTGTTTGAGTCTGTATTTTCTTTTCGCTAAGAGTCTGTCACTGTCTGAGTCTGTATTTTCTTTTCGCTAAGAGTCAGTCAGTTGTGGAGTCTGTATTTTCTTTGAAATAGAATAGTGGACGTTGGGGTCTGTAGTTTTTTCTTTTATCAGAGTCTGCTATGTTGTTCCTATCAATAAAATTGAAAATTCCAAAAACTTCTTATTTCTATTTTGCATTTTATTTTTGCAAGAACTACGCTTGGTCTGATTCATGCGGGGTCATGATACGTAGGCAATCTCCATAGGATTCGACCGTATGGGGAGGAAATACAAAGAGAGGAGAAGGAACGCAAAGAGAAAATGAGGAATTGAGAGAAAAACCATGGCAAAGAAAAGGGAAAAGCAGAAAATGAAAAAAAACAGAGGAAAAGAAAATTAGAGAGAAAATAGAAAGAGAAAGAAAAGACAAGAAAAAGCAAAAGAGTAGCAATCAAAAAGAAAGAGAAAAATAGAAAGAAGAAAAAGGACCGGGAAGTG
>NW_017678188.1:15069-20111 GCF_001879085.1 Nicotiana attenuata
CTTATAACTTACCGTTCTGGGGAGGCCCTGGATCCATGCTGCAGGAGCTGTGCCCTCCACTCTCCACCAAATGGTAAAATTTGAGTATAAAGACCAGGAAATCGTGGTCCATGGAGAAGACGAGCAGTCCATTTATCGTGATCCATCTATCCCGTGTTTGGAGGCAAGGGAAGGAAGTGAGCATATCGTTTATCAAGCCTTTGAGATTGTGGTAGCAGATCAGCACGAGGAGGGAAATCCTTGTCCTCAGCCTTTCCTGTCTAATGCTTCAATCATAGTGGCCAGAGAAATGATTAGACACGGTTTCAAGCCAGGAAAAGGGTTGGGAAAAGCTTTACAAGGAATATCTGAGCAGGTAACTCTACCCACGGCAGAAAAGTTCTTCGGAGTAGGCTTCCACCCTACCCCGGATGATGAGAAATGGGCCGAGGAAAGAAAGAAAGAAGGATGGGTTCTGCCACAGCCATTGCCATATCTCTATGATACTTTTGTCAAGACCAAGTATGGCAAGGAAAGGGATGATGAGTTGTTCACAGCTGAGGAAATCGAAGATATATGTGGAGCTATGAGACAAATGCTTTATGAAACCAACATGGTTCAGCCAGGGGAAGCCTGGGGAAGGGACTAGCACCGCTGAGATGCTCTAATGGGACCAGATGCTAAACTCCAAAACTGGAAGGCTACGCCATTCCCGATTAGGCGGTAGTCCCGGTAGACTAGCCCTGCCACCTTTTCTGCATCCCGAGTTATTTCAGGGTGTAGCTCGGGTGTTTCTTTTAGTTTTTTGTCTTTAAATTCCTGAATGTAAACCATGTTATCTTTCCAATTCCAAGAAATGAAATCAATATCATCGTCCATTCTAATTTTGTTGTTTTTTCCTTTTCATCTTTTCCTTTCAGTCCTAATAATGCGGCTTTAAATAACATGACATGCTTGCGGACTCCATGCCCAGACTCAAACACGCTGTCTAATTGTGAAATAATGAATCAAGAACCAGAATATGATGAAGAAGAGGCTTTTAGGGAAATAAATCGAGAATTGGAACAATTTGAGAACAAACCTAAGCCAAACCTGAATGACACTGAACCGGTTAATTTGGGAACTGCTGAAGAAATAAGGGAAACCAAAATAAGCATTCACACAGATGAGCAAACTCGAGATGCAATAATCCAACTCCTGTTCGAATTTAAAAATGTGTTTGCTTGGTCGTATGACGACATGCCAGGACTGAGTATGGATCTAGTGGTGCACAAATTGCCAATTTACCCCGATTGTCCTCCAGTACAGCAAAGGCAAAGGAAGTTCAAAACTGATATCAGTGATAAGATCAAAGAAGAAATCACAAAACAATTGAAGGCGGGGGTAATCCGAGTGGTCCGGTATACCACATGGTTAGCCAACGTGGTTCCAGTGCCAAAGAAAGACGGGAAAACCCGGGTGTGTGTGGACTACCGAGATCTGAACAGGGCAAGTCCCAAAGATAATTTCCCGTTACCTAACATTCACATCCTTGTTGATAACTGCGCCAAACACGAAGTACAGTCCTTCGTGGATTGTTACGCAGGATATCACCAAGTGTTGATGGATGAGGAAGATGCCGAAAAGACGGCTTTCACTACACCCTGGAGTACCTACTGTTATCGGGTCATGCCATTTGGACTGAAGAATGCTGGGGCAACTTATATGAGAGCCATGACCACCATCTTCCACGATATGATGCATCAAGAAATAGAGGTGTATGTGGATGATGTAATCATCAAGTCGCGAACTCAGAGTGATCACGTTCGAGATTTGAGAAAGTTCTTTGAACGGTTGCGCAAGTATGATCTGAAGTTGAATCCAGCTAAATGTGCTTTCGGAGTCCCATCAGGCAAGCTCCTGGGTTTCATAGTTAGCAGGAGAGGTATCGAGTTAGATCCAACAAAGATAAAGGCCATTCGAGATTTACCTCCTCCAAGAACTAAGAAGGATGTGATGAGCTTATTGGGCAGGTTAAACTATATCAGTCGGTTCATCGCTCAACTGACTACCACTTGTGAGCCCATATTCAAACCGTTGAAGAAAGATGCGGCAGTCAAATGGACATCCGAATGTCAAGAGACCTTCGACAAAATCAAGGAATATTTGTCAAACCTTCCAGTATTGGTCCCACCGGAGCATGGGCGACCTCTCTTTTTTGTATCTGACAGTGTTGGAAAATTCCTTTGGCTGTGTTCTCGGGTAGCACGATATAACCGGAAGAAAAGAGCAGGCAATTTACTATCTGAGCAAGAAGTTCACCAGCTATGAGGCCAAATACACTTTGTTAACATGCTGCGCTCTGACGTGGGTCGCTCAAAAGCCGAGACATTATCTTCAAGCCCATACCACCTATCTAATAACCAGGTTGGATCCTTTGAAATACATATTCCAGAAACCAATGCCCACTGGGAGGTTGGCAAAATGGCAAATCTTGCTCACGGAATTCGACATAGTCTATTTTACTCGCACGACAATGAAAGCCCAGGCGTTGGCAGATCATTTGGCTGAAAACCCGGTTGACGAGGAATACCAACCGTTAAGCACCTATTTCCCGGATGAGGAAGTAAATTTAGTGGAAGCCATCTCCGAGGACACTCGTGCTTGGAAAATGTTCTTTGATGGAGCAGTAAATGCAAGAGGTGTAGGCATTAGGGCAATCTTGATATCACCCAATGGTCAGCACTATCCAGCTACAGCTAGACTCCGATTCTTTTGCACAAACAATACGGCTGAGTACGAAGCCTGTATCATGGGCATGAATATGGCAATTGACCAAGATGTTGAAGATTTATTAATCATGGGGGACTCTGACTTGATTATCCGGCAAGCCCAAGGGGAGTGGGAGACTCGAGATGTTAAGCTCATTCCCTATCGACAGCATGTGGAAGATCTCACCAAATGCTTCAAGTCGATAGAATTCAGGTATATCCCTCGGTGTCACAATGAACTAGCCGATGCACTCACCACGCTAGCTTCAATGCTGCCTTACCCAGGCAATGCCTATATTGACCCTCTGGAGGTTCAAATCAAAGAAAAGCACGGGTATTGTAATGCGATTGAGACGGAACCCAGCATTCAGCCCTGGTATCATGATATCAAGAGATTTCTGAAAACACAGGAATACCCTGAGCAAGCAACGGGAGATCAGAAAAGAACCATTAGACGGCATGCGAGCGGTTTCTTCTTAAGCGGTGATGTTTTGTATAAAAGGACCCCGGACCTCAACCTGCTAAGATGTGTTGACGCCGAAGAAGCCGGAAGAATTATGCATGAAGTGCACGCAGGAGTATGCAGACCTCATATGAATGGTTATATGTTGGCGAAGAAAATTCTTCGAGCCGGGTATTACTGGATAACTATGGAAAAGGACTGTTTCAGCTTTGTTCGAAAATGTCATCAATGTCAGGTGCACGGTGACTTGATTCATGCGCCTCCAATAGAGCTTCATCCGATGTCAGCACCTTGGCCGTTTGTTGTTTGGGGTATGGATGTCATTGGGCCGATCGAGCCAAAAGCTTTGAATGGGCATAGATTCATATTGGTGGCAATTGACTATTTCACAAAATGGGTTGAGGCCATCACTCTCAAGTCAGTCACCAAGAAAGCTGTGGTAGACTTTGTGCACTCCAATCTCATTTGCCGTTTTGGCATTCCTGCAACTATCATTACCGACAATGCTGCAAACTTGAACAGTCGTCTGATGGGAGAGGTATGTGAACAATTCAAGATAACACATAGAAACTCCACTCCTTATCGGCCAAAAGCCAACGGTGCCGTCGAAGCAGCAAATAAGAACATCAAGAAGATTTTGAGAAAGATGATTCAAAGCTCCAGGCAATGGCATGAAAAGCTACCTTTCGCATTACTCGGGTATCGTACCACAGTACGTACATCAATTGGAGCAATACCGTACTTGTTGGTTTACGGTATTGAAGCAGTCATACCTCCAGAAGTAGAAATTCCTTCACTTCGGATAATCGTTTAGTCAGAGATTGAGGACAGTGAGTGGGTTAAGACCCGACTAGAGCAATTGTCGTTAATTGATGAAAAACGGATGGCCGCAGTTTGTCACGGGCAGTTATACCAACAAAGAATGGCCCGTGCCTATAACAACAAAGTGCGTCCCAGGAATTTTGAAGTGGGACAGATGGTACTCAGACGCATTCTCCCTCATCACCAGGAAGCAAAAGGGAAGTTTGCCCCTAATTGGAAAAGTCCATACATAATCCGAAAGATACTGCCAAAAGGAGCACTGTATCTGGGAGACATCAAAGGGAATGATCCTGAGACAGCAGTCAATGCAGATGCAGTGAAAAGGTACTATGTCTAGACCTCCTGTGGCGATGTCTTTTGTGTAATTGAGATGACGAAGGCTTTCTTTTCCGCTACCCCAAACACTATTAATCCTTCGTAAACCCTTTGAGCCGGTCACGCTTCTTTGGTTACTCTCTTTGGAACCCGGAAGTATTATTAAAAAAAAATATATGATGAAAAAAAAAGAAGAGAAAAGAAAAGAAAAAGAAAAAGAAAAGAAAAGAAAAACAAAAACAAAAACAAAAACAAAAACAAAAACAAAAACAAAATTTGTTTGTCCTGAACTACGTTTGACTTGATTCCGAAAGGATACGTAGGCAGCCTCTATCTGGGGTTCAGTCACACCAAAACAAAAATCCCAATTTCCCCAAAAGATGAAACTGGGGCAGATGATATAATGGTAAGGCCATGAATCCGCCGAAATGGTTCCAAAGTTGTAGTTCCGCCCAAAATCCTTTTTACCCCAAAACCTTGTCCAAGTCCTTCCGATCAATTGACAAAGGCATGGAATGTGGCAAACGTCATTGTTGAAATCTGACACAATGCAAATTGAGAGAAATAAAATGAGAGAGTCTTATCGGTGAAAACCTTCGGGCACCATAAGGCGATGGTGAGTAGAGAAACTGAAAATGAGAGAGTCCGCTTAGTGAAAACTCGCAAAGAGCACTATCGGGCGACGGTGAGAAGAGAAATGAGAGAGGTCGATT
>NW_017678188.1:21461-23593 GCF_001879085.1 Nicotiana attenuata
GGCCAAAAAACCGTGGAGCTTTTTCTTTCCAAATCCCGGCCAAAAAACCGAGGATCTCCCGGCCAAAAAACCGTGGAGCTTTTTCTTTCCAATTTCCGGCCAAAAACCGTGGAGCCTTTTCTTTCCTAGTCCCGGCCAAAAAACAGAGGAGCCTTTTCTTTCCAAATCCCGGCCAAAAAACGAGGATCTCTCTGCACATTCCTGATTTGATTGCTTAGATATGTGTCACAACTAACTCACGAAATTTTCCTAGTGAAAACTGGGGCAGAAAATTTCGTTCGTTTGTTTGTTTTGGTATCTTAAGCAGGTCAACCTCAAGACGCAAGGTGTGAAATGACCAATGGAATGAATATCAATCCAGAATCAAGAAAAGAAGAAAAGAACAAAAAGAGATAAACTCAAATGTGAAGCAAACAAGGGTGCGGATTGCTCAAAATCTTATTGTAGTCACAAGCTCCGCTGATCCTGTTTTGACCCAATGCTGTGTGAAGAAGTAAACACCTACAACTTGCGAGCATCAAGATTCGGATCGAAGTCCACAGCAAAATCAGCTAAGACTCAAGATCAAGCTTCAAGAGATTTATAGATAGGAATCTCGTAACTCATAGTTGATAGGCATAGCTAGCTTAGCTTTGATTTTCCTTTTTGTGTAATAAGGGGGGTCAGCAAGCAATAGCAGCAGCAACAGTAGTGAAATCACAGCTCCTGGTAGTCCCAGCTACCAAACACTCCCGAACTACACTGACCTGATTCCTTTTTAGCCAAGGATATGTAGGCAACCTCAGAAGCAGGGTGCGGTCAACTCTTTCAAAATGCTTCACACGGAATACGCGAACGGGAAAAAATCGCTCATTTCCGCTCACTTGTCTTTGCACGAAAACTCTTCGTGTTTCCGGGCAAAGAGGGGCAGCTGTGAGCACGTGATTTTTGCCCTAAGAAAATTAATTCCAAAAGTTTCGAATAATTGATTTCTTAATTATTTTACAATTTTTGTGAATTTTTGTTAAATTTTTTTGTGTTAATTGGTTGCATTTTTATTCATATGAAAATACAAAAATATGCATTTGCATTTAGGGATTTAATTTCATAATTTTAGTATTAATTAGGTATTAATTAGTTTTAGAACAAATTTAAAGAAAATTGCAAAAAAATAGTTTCTTTGCACTTTTAATTGTTAATTGTTGCATTTATCTGTAAATGTAGAGTTTTAAATAATTTTTAGAAGTTAAATAGTTTAATTAGGTTTTTGTTTTGTTTTAGCATTTTATAAAATCAGAAAAAATAAATAAATAAAAAAATACAAAAAAAAAAATACAAAAGCAAAGTGAATAAAATACAATAAAACAAAATCAAAAGAAATTTGAGTCCTTAATAAAAGATCCAAATTTGGGCTAAACTCACCCCAACCCAAATCAAAGCCCCAAAATCCGTCCAAATAGGCCCCATACCAGCCCCAAGCCCACTTCAATATCCGGTCCAGCTACCCCATACCCAAACGACGTCGTTTAGCGGAGATGTGTTCATTATGTATGCGCTGAAACGTGAAGTGCAGAATAATTAGATTACAACTTAATGTCAGCATTTGCCTTGTATTCCATATTAGCTTGAGGATTTGTGAATTACTGAAACTGCTGTTAAATTTCCGTGTTGAGGATGTTAGTTATCAATAGGCAAACAAGTTGAAATTGCGTGAATTGTTCTAAAACCAGCATGCCTGTGATATGAATAAATGGTGCATTTGCTTTACAAAATTATTTAATAGGCCCAAGAATTAACATCAGTTTGGGCTCATTCATGAGCCAAAACAGTACTTTTTTTTAAATAAGATTTGGGCTTAATGGCATAATCAGAAGCCCAAGTAACTTGAATTAGCCCATGTGTGCTGAGTGATGGTCCGGTCTGGGATTAAATCACTAGGTCCCAATGTATATTTTGCTTTCGATTTGGGCCTGCATAGAGGCCCACGACTGGGCAACTTCTTATAAAATCTGACCAAATTTGCTCATTTTGGGGCTGGTTTCGAGGCCCAAAGTGCTGAAAGCTCTACCCCACTGGTCAAATTATTGAGCTAAAGGCTAAAAGATATTTGTTCATCTTGGGCCTCTCAAGCTAGGTAGCACATTTGAACTAAG
>NW_017678189.1:0-3829 GCF_001879085.1 Nicotiana attenuata
ATTTAGCTTCGAATATAAATTTCGCAAATGTTGTTACTTCCGCAATGTGTTAGGCTTACCTAGTCGTGAAGACTAGGTGCCGTCATGACGTGTTCACAATTGGTGAACTAGGGTCGTGACATTTTTTCTTTTTTCTTTTTTCTTTTAGTTGTTTTACATCTAATATCATTTTATTTTAACTTTTTTCTGCAGCATCACCACAATGGAGATGTGAAAAAAGATGTAGAAGGTGATAGTAAACGGAAGCAGGATGCAGTCAATGAAATCAAACATGGTATAGTATAAAATATACTGTTTTTAATGCATCAATTTCTTTAAATCCAATTTATGTTATTTGGATGCATTGTTATAATTGATTGGCCTCTTGAGGGGCCTCAGGTGCATATGGCATAACTAATCCAGTATAACATACAGAAGAACAAGGTAAGACACACTACCCTACCTGTAAATTATACTGGATGACATGAACCGGAAGGAATTAAAACTCACCCAGTTTAACATACAGGAGAAGGTAATACACACCAGACTACCTATAAATTATACTGTATGACATGAATCAGAAGGAATGAAAACTCACCCAGTATAACATACAGGATGACAAGGTAACACACACTAGATTACCTGTAAATTATACTAGATGACATGAATCAGAAAGAATGAAAACTCATCAAGTATAACATACACGACAACAAGGTAACACACACTAGAATACCTGTAAATTAAACTGGATGACATGAATCAGAAGGAATGAAAACTCACCCAATTAACATACAGGACAACAAGGTAACACACACTAGACTACGTACCTGTAAATTATACTGGATAACATGAACCTGTAAATTATGTTGTCCAGTATAATTAACTGGAGAAAAGGCTTAGACATGGCAGACATGCCGTAAAATTTACTGGAGTCATACAAAACTCAACTCTATTATAATAACTATCCAGTATAACATACTGGAATACAATCATTCACAGAATAAACTGGACGATTTCTATTTAGATTAGAAGCACTAATGACAAGCAATGCTTGGTTTCGCAGGTGCTCAAGGATAGGGCCAAGTGTCACTCGCGAAAGCACGATATTTTCTGTGTGATCTAGCCTATGTTACGCAATCATCAAAATTTTAAACACATAACATGGAATCTAGTTAATGTATGCCCCCAAGTCGCACAAAGCTTTGACAATGCAGAAAATTTTAATAATATCAAAAAACATGAAAAATTAGAAGATTTAATTTAGCAACGATAAAGGAAGGGATTTCTGGTATTGAAACGTAATGCTATATATTGAAAAGAATTTATTTATATTTTTTCTGACATATTAATGTATTTTTTATGTAGCATCTGGTTTTGTTGATGTTGGAAATCCAGATGATGAAAAATGGTTGGAAATGTGTGATTTAGAGACTCATAAATTAACAGCTGAGCTTTGTAAGCAAACAAGAAATGAAGATATTCCAGCTTCAGATGTTGATAAAAATCATCATCTATGATGATTCCAGATCATGAAATTGAGATGACTGACACTCAAATTGATTGTCAGATTCATAAAATAACTTTTGAGTTTGTTAATGAGTCCATAAGTGTTCTTCCTATAAAAACAACTATTTCAAAAGGTTCTACACATGAAGATGCTACCACTTCTTCCTTGCCCAATCATTCAAGTTTTGAAGGTTTCGAAGCTTATGAGATTTTGGACAACTCTCCTGGAGAAGATGCAACAAAAATGAAAAACACTCTTGTACCTCATGTAATTGTGAAAGGTGATAACCCTTTTAAAATATCAATTACTGAAGAAATTCCTCTATCAATTAGAGATGAATTCAGTAAGTTTGTTGAGACAAACTTGATCCTAACTAAGAGGTAAATTTACATATACTTAACATATGTTTTGATTGAAGTTTCTTTGGAATGATAGTTTGGACTATTCTATTTATATATTTATTAAACTTTTTAGGAAGAAGGGGTATGAAGAGAAGGATGATATACTGGAGGAAGAGTTTGATCTTGGAGTTGAATTTATAGCTAATAAGACATCGTTTTTTGATGTCACGACCCAATTTCCATACCCGGTCATGATGGCGCCTCTCGTGAAGACAAGGCCAACCAACTAACCCAATCCGTTTCTTTAACAATTATTAAACATAAATACATAGATAAATATAGCTTAACGACAATAATAACCAGTATGTACAACCCAACACAACCCGACCGGGGTGTCACAAGTCACGAGCATCTAAAGAAACCTGAACACAACTACAGGGCCAATGATTATATATAAGGAAAAATCCTGGAAATCAAAAGACAACATCCGGTGCCGCGAACGCTGGCGGTCACCTTACTCAGCTACAATAGCCATACCTTCAATCAGCTAATAACCCGCTACCGGGTGAACAATACCTGCAACTGCATGCGAGGTGCAGGGAGTAAAGTGAGTACTTCCAACTCAGTGAGTAATAAGAGTAAATAATAACTGAGAGGCAAAAAATCACGTAAGAGCACTCCATCATGCTATATAGGACAGTACCACTCTTTGAGAAAACAGTAAAACCGTGAAAATCCTTTAGAAAATTCAGTTTAAAACCTCTTTTGAAAATATCCTTTTCCAATAGTCAAGCAAATGAACGCGTAATCAGATAGTGCAAGTCCGCACATAAGACAGCCCCTCGGGCACAGCACTCCACAAACAGTTAACACCAGGGCGTCTGGTAAACAGTACAAGCAATAGCATGGATGCCAATGATATGAGAGTGCTTAATGTCATGACACGTAGTACAAACAGGAACCAATGCATGAATGCAATGTAATGCATATGACCGCTGCGGCGCGCAGCCCGATCCATTTGGGTACCCGCGCTCACTGTGGGGGTTCAGACTCCGGAGGGGCTCCTACAGCCCAAGAGCAATATCAATATCACACCACTGCGGCGCACAGCCCGATCCATTCTCAGTCCAGAAATGCACATAAGCCCCTTGGGCAATAGTAAAATAACAGTCTCAACTCAAAACGTCAGTAAAATATCATTTAGGTCTTCAAATCTTAGAAAGATAGCTGAGTTTGCGAAACAGTATTTTAAACCTTGGACTGTGATAAAATAATATGCAAAGTAATGCAAAAACAGTGATATCAATCCCTGAAGGATTCAAACAATTGGCACGAAGCCCAAATATAGCAATCAAACCAAATAATGATGATAACAAGTAGTTTCAGTCAATTACGCAATAAAACCAACAACCGGGATGGACTAAGTCACAATCCCCAACGGTGCTCTACCCCACGCTCATACCTGGCGTGCAAGTCACCACAATACAGCACTATGATGTGCAAACCCGGGGTTACAAACCCTCAGGATATCATTTACAAGTATTACTCACCTCGGACCGGTGAAATCGCTAGCTCGCGACGCCTTTGCCCCTCAATAGGCCTCCACGCGCGTCGAATCTAACCAAAACCAGAGCGAATACATCACAATATGCTAAGGGAACAATACCCAATCGAAAACAATCGAAAATTAGCAAGAATCTCGAAACTAGCAAAACCCGAGCCCCGGGCCTGCTTCTCGAAAAATTACGAAATTCACATCACCGGATTCCTCGTCTCGCCACGAGTCTATACATATAAAATTTACCAAAATCGGAGTTCGTTTGACCCTCCAAATTCCATTTTTACATCATAATTTTCTCAAACCCTAACTTCTATTTTTAACCTTTAATTCCTTGGATTTTCAGTGTTAATCCATGATTTTACACCATAATATCATAATCTAAGTCTAAGAATCCATACCTGATGATAGCCCTCGAAACCCTCTTCAAGAATCGGCCAAAAT
>NW_017678189.1:4257-8495 GCF_001879085.1 Nicotiana attenuata
TTTCCTCAACTTGAATTTCATCCCGATAGCCATCCGAAATCACCCCGAGGCCCCCGGGACCTCAACCAAAAGCACCAACATGTCTTAAAACATCATACGAACTTGCTCCAATCATCAAAACACACCTAACAACACTAAAATCATCAATTCACATCGGATTCAAGCCTAAGTTCTTCAAGAATTTCCGAAATGCACTTTCGATCAGAAACCCGACCAAACGATATCCGAATGACCTGAAAATTTGCACACATATCCCAAATCACTTAACGAAGCTATAGCAACTCTCGGAATTCCATTCTGACCCCCGGATCAAATTCTCACCTATCAACCGGATTTCGCCAAAATGCTAACTTCGCCAATTCAAGCCTAATTCTACACCGGACCTCCAAAACCAATTCAGATCACGCTCCCAAGTCACAAATCATCTCCCGAAGCTAACCGGATCATCGGAAATCACATCCGAACCTTCGAACTCATAAGTCAACGTCCGGTTGACCTTTCCAACTTAAGCCTTCCTAATAGAGACTAAGTGTCTCGTTTCCTATCCAAACCAATTCAATTCAACTCTAACTCACTCGTTGCTGATAATGAAACATGAAGAAGCAATAAATGAGGAAAACAGGGCGGTAATACCTGATACGACGGGTCGGGTCGTTACATCCTCCCCAACTTAAGCAAACGCTCGTCCTCGAGCGTATCCAGAGTTGTTCTAAAAGCTAACCAACAGCTGAATAACTTTACCAAGCATATACCCGGGATGATCCCACGTCACCCTATCTTACATAGGTCCGACAATACAACATAGCTGAAATTTCACAGTCCATCTAGGCCATAAATCGTAGAATCACATTGCACTTTCTGAAATCATACACAAGATCAGGACCTCACATCTATACTCAGAATAGGCCCGAACCAACTGTAATAACCCAAACACTCGAAACGATAACTTCTATTCACAGTAGTTGCCCATAACGACCAAATACCGGCAGAAAACCTCTCATTAGCTAAAACCTTATTCCCACAGTTTCCTATACTGCCAACGATAAATGAAACACGCTTTAAACCTTAATCATTTCTCATATCAACCATTCATGAAACCGTTTCCCTTTTGACTAATACCACAACAGATTTCCGGGCCAAACCTCGATATTATCCTTCTAACAAGCTGAAATCAAATCTATTCGTATTCATTAATGACTCCAACGATCACCTCGAATCCAACACACCACTCTGGTGACATGACACCTCAATGCAGGCCTAAGCCACAACTTGCATAATACACGCACCAACAAGAAACGGTCTGAACATACTCAAATCATGACAATTGACTCAAACGAAAGAGCTGTACCTCAAGCTCATCAGTACCATCACAACACAAGGCTGAGACCCCATCTCACATCATAGAAATAGAATGCCTGAAACGACCTCGAAGGGTCATAACTCCACGTAGCCTCGCTACGATGCGCGATCATATCCAAACACTGCTACACATGAAGCACCTCAATACACCGTGATCAAAATCCGACAGCTACACACAATTTGATGTCTGAAACCAAAGCAATTCATTACCCCCAACGGTGAAACAAGTAATATACACCATTCAATCCTGAAAGGACACAACCGACGCGTTATTCGCCGAGCAACACCCAATACGGACTTTCCTCAGAAATCAGGAAGCAAGGTATATAAGGTAACACATGGAAAACTATTCTCAACATCACACTGGTGCGGCGTGCAACCCGATCCAGATAACATACCCGTGGCGGCGTGCCACGCGATCCACACAAATATCTCACATAGGGAGATGCACATCGAACCAAATTTGTTCATTATAACAAAATACCGAGTATCGGTCGTAAGCATACTGAGTGCATAATGGTATCTACATATAGAGTTGTAAGCTACAAAACTCAAACACAACTGAGGTCCCCCCTTCAACTTCCACTATGAATCTCGATAGCACCGCGCTATATGTGCCCACAGTCCGAAAATCATAACGCCTCACCGCACAGAAAAAGAAACAACTCATAAATCTTCCCAAATCACCAACCAGTTCAAGAACAATCGAATCAACCTATCCCTCAGCAATACAGCTCGGGGCTAACCAAGCTAACTCAAGCTAAATACGTAGCCACATTGGCCTGCCAACGAACTCAATTCGCTTCAAATCTTTGTTTTCGAGAGGGATAATCAACTCCGCAAATATCGATCGAAACTTGAACCCTTTTAGGAACATGGCTCCTTCATTCACTTGCTCATGAACTCGCAGCTTCGCCAGAAGCGACGAGGGGGGGCTATACCAGGAAGCCTGAAGCTGCTCCTTCTACTACTATGACTCCTGCCAGAGCCGTACAATACGGTGCCTGGCACCAAATAAATACCGAAATCCACAATCTCACCCGGCGACATGCCCGGCCACAAGAAACG
The DNA here is from genome assembly GCF_001879085.1 of Nicotiana attenuata. NCBI lineage: Eukaryota > Viridiplantae > Streptophyta > Magnoliopsida > Solanales > Solanaceae > Nicotiana > Nicotiana attenuata. The sequence goes on from NW_017678189.1 coordinate 6,685, forward strand.
CATCCGAAAAAGTCCCTCAATACCGGAACTAAATCAATGGTAGAACCTTTGCACTGACATCCGCCACGAAGGCCCAATTAAGAAAAACAATCCTTCCCAGCCGTCCGTTGGCCTTTGGAATGCAACACACTCTGCTATAACATAATCCGATGTACCTCACCATGCAGCCTGTGGCATTTTCCGACATAGTCCATGGCACAGTAGTCTCGAATAACCCAACACTGAGACAACCAGTCTACATCTCAACATCATATCCAAAATCTAACATACCAACGAAGAAAGATCTGCTCGGGCTGCTAACGGTATCGATACACACGGTTTACAGCCACTGCATAGCCGGAACATGAGAACTCCCAATCTCCGACTCCGTATAGCACACGAATCACTGAACCCGATCCCAGATTCCACCGTATGAACACATATCACACTTCACGTACCCAATCATTCCACGAAAGCTGTTCTAAATTTCCCCTGTGCCATCAACCACACTCAGGTATCAGCAGTCGATCAAGCATGAAACACCGCCATACTAACGTAGCATCCTCAGCTTACATCACATTGCCCTTTTTACTGAACATATACCCCCGTCAAATCACTAGAATAGCAATACCATTTCCTTAATCGTCTGAAGATCAATTCTTTAATCACCTGCAGCTGCCCGTGCTGCTTACGAATTAATGACTTTCCATTCTTAACTGAACTGAATCCTTGAACACGCAAATCTCAATTCTTCACCACATACCGCGTATACCATAACCCACTAGGATAACACGAGAACTCCATCTCCCTTTTTCCTAACCACCAACATTTATGTACTCCATTAGTCAAGAACTCTCCATTCAATCCCATCTAGAAGAGAAATCATTACACATTACATGCTTCGCATGCCCATAGACTATATATACGTCTCTAAACCACGGTAACACTCATCAAGAATTCTCTTCCAACTCCATTGCACAAGCTAAGCTGCCAGGACTGAATCCTTCTATCCGCACCAAGCCAAGCAAGCTGTCAGAACTCAAGAGCCTTGCTGCACAATACCTGTAAAAGTCCATTGCCTCGAACACATACGAAGAATTAATCATATCCTTACCATACCGATTCGGTCTACTATCAAGCTATTCCATCTATCTAATTTCCCTTTTGATTCATCATCCACTTGATATTTCTCCCTCGTTGTAGCATCGCAATGCCTCAATCCAAGCTTACCACACGAGACTCGGACATAAGACCACACTGTCTAAGACCCATAGGCCACTGAATACTCTCTCAATTGTTTCCCAGAAATACCACATTCCCGAATACTTTACTCTGAAGAACTTTCTGCGAGTCTAAATTCGCTTCCTTTACTTTCCAGGTACCGACACATAGGATCCCATGATCAACATAAAAATACCACAAGTCTTGACATTTTCTATTGAAAACACTGTCTTTAGTCACATACACAGCCTTAAAACACCTGAGTGTTACATGTAGATTCTTGAACACATTAAAACCATTCTCGAGAGTCATTCACTCTTATTCATCTACAACTTACCTGATTTAACGAACAGAACCACTCGTGCTTTATTGGCACTCTGATACCGTAAAATGAGACCCGCATCCCAATACAACCAAGCAACTTCCTGCTCTATGCACCGAGCATTCTTCACCAACAACGACTCTAGACATTCCGTAATTCTCGTACTCTATGGAACATAATATAACCTTTGTCGAAATTTTTGCTTCACTCATGCCATCCTCGGCTCAATTTCTGCAACTAGAACTGATTTGCCAGCATCCTCGAAACGGAACCACATAGCACATAACCG